>NC_064303.1:38427994-38445797 GCF_023373825.1 Bactrocera dorsalis | reverse complement strand
CCGTCGGGGCGTAGGCGGAAATCAGCGATATGTTGAAGAACCTCGCTTTGAATCGGATTGCGGCTAGACGTCCATTTTCCGGAGTGAATCATAGTACTCGGCGACGGAGTCTCTCTACCACCACGAATCCAACACCAAACTTGCGCTCCTTTATATGGCCACTGTAGTAAATTTCACAAGGACCTACTCGTCTCTGTCCTTGTCCCGTCCATCGCATTTCTTGGTCGGCGGTGATGTCAGCTTTTATTTTCACGTGGACATCAACCAGCTGGGCAGCGGCACCTTCCCAATTAAGGGACCGGACATTCCAGGTACATGCCCTCAAATCATAGTCCTTAATTCGTTTGCACTCATCCGAGGCTTGTGGTTTTCTTTCATTGGGGGTGTTTTTTTTACGTGGCGGGTCCCAAACCCAGCGCACAACCCTATGCTGGGGATATTTCGCTTTCTCAATTTAGCTCACCTTCAAACGGACGTTCTTAGGCTACCTAGAGGATACTTCGTCAAAGACTGGAAGTCGTGAGCTGCTTGAGTCATATGTAAAAGAATCGTTTCTGGCCACTCCCAACTGAATGGCGGTCAGAGAACTTTCCTCACTTGCGTGAACTTCTACACATGACTCCATCCTCCATCCTCCTGAAAGAATATTTGCATATTTGAAATATTATTGTAAGTCTACAAAACTGTGCAAGTTTTTGGTCAGCGAAAACGTCTAAAATTATATATTAATTGTTACAACTTGCTATATCCTCGTAATTATAAAAAGTGTCAAGTAAGAAAATTGTTTCGTAATTGCATGTACATTCATATAAGTAAGAAACAATCATATTTTAATGATTTTAACTTCTCATTTTTCCTTTATTCTGAGTTTTATGGTTGAAGGCTGATAATGATTGATTGTAAATTTTCAGCAAAATCCTGGCTTTGTCTTCTAAAACATGGAATGTTGAGGTCGGTGAATATTGATATGAGAAAGTTTTCTGTTTAATAAACTACTAATAAGTTATATATGGTGTATATTAAAAATTGCTTAGATTCCGATCCACTAGTTGACGTTTTACATCGTAAGGTATTTCCCTGGCTTTGATACCTGCAAGCTGTAAGGGTATAAAATATTCGGTTGCACCCGAACTTAGCCCTTTATTATTTGCTTATACTTGCTTTCCTAAGAACAAACTTAATTTTATTTTATCCAAAAGTTTTTTTGTCAATAAAGAATGGTTTCTTAATAGATATTATACTCAATTATTATTGTTACTGTACGAGTATTACATCATAATTCGGTCAGTCGTTTGTCCTATTTGCTACAAGTATGTGGCACCAATTAGAGATTCCTAGAGAAGCCAGGTCTTTCTACACCTGGTCCTTTCAACGGCGTGTAAGTTTTCTTCTTCCTCTGATTCCCCCAGTCGTTATACCCATAGCAGTTGTTGGGTATTATTTTGTCCAATCATATTCTACAAAGAAGCTGTCTGTTGTCTGTTGTTCGCCGCCGTATTTCTGGTTCTTCAGATGGGTAATTGTTACTCGGACTTCTTCTTGGTCGGGCAGTGGAACGTTTGCTCCATCGTCATCGATTGAGGAATCAGGTTGACTTTCTCCTGGTGCTATGCTTTCACTGCCATTTAGCAGGCTGTAGAAGTGTTCCCTCCATAATTTTAGCATACTCGGGGCATCAGTCACTAGATCACCTTCTTGCGTTCTACAAGGGTATGCTCCTGTCTTGAAACCTTCTGTTAGTCACCTCATCTTTTCGTAGAATTTTCGATCATTACCCATGTCGGCCTGCTTTTCGTACTTACTTATTTCAGCCTCTCTTCTTTTCTTTCTGCAAACGAGTCTCACTTACCTCATCAACTCTTGGTACCTATCTATCCCATCCCGCTGGTGTTGTAATTGATTGTAACGTTACGAGATTTTTATGACATTTGTTTTTTGCTGGTGGAGACGTATTCTAGTAAAAAATAGAGGAATTTTGATTTCAACAAGGATTTGATTTACTTTATGATCCACCATAAACCTTTGCGAAATCGGCTTTAAATTTAAGCAGCATTATACCGACTCTCAACGGAAAAGATTTAATAGATTGAATATGGTTAAGGAAAAAAAATAATTTGATGATTTATTGACGGTTCTGAAGATCATTTTTTATATATGTAGGTACATATTAAGCCATTGGTATTTTATAATAAGTCTACCTATCATTAACCACTTAGAATTATTGCCCGATAGAGCGAAATACTTATCACACAAAATAAGCATTAGCGTGCTTCAAAAAAGTTTTTTAAATTAACATTTGAAGGGGTAAGAGTTGAAAAAAAAACCAAAATTTTTTTTTGAAGCACCCTAATAAGCATACATATTAATATTAAAATGTTTGTAAAGCTTTATTGGTATTAGAACCATACCCAAATGTCATGTCGATCTATTCTCTCACATACACTTGTATAATGTAATTCTATTGGCACAAAGGATGGTATTCACCTTTTATCTTATACCTCCTGTGAAATTTTTCCGCTCCTACCATTGGACACTTAGGTAATCTGGAAAGGTTATATATTTATAGTTATTGTTGTTTTTAGGCGTCAACTGCCTGCAAGCTGCAACGCTTTTTTTCACATGAACCAAAAGTATTTCCCAAATAAATCGAATGTAATAAATTTATAAGTATTGTATATGTCGGCGCACCCTAATAGTGTGTGGATATTGATATGCGCGTGTGAGTATATGTGTATACAGTTTAGGGAATTTTATTAGAAGTCTAAGTTCCTCATTATTCGATCAGCCGTTAGTTGTGCTGTGATTGTTTATCACTTCAAGAAGTACCGCTTTAGTGGGGCGACAGCGTGGCGTCGCTACCATCAAGTGTGGTTGTCTGCATGTCGCCTCTTCAAGGAGTACCGTTATAGCGGGACGACAGCGTGGCGTCGCTATCGTCGAGCGTGGTTCGGTGGTAGGTTTAAAAGGAAGAAAACGACGTACATAGAGACAGTCGAGTTGAGGACTTGATCTAGTGAAGTTGTGTTAAAAAGTTAATAGTGAGAAGTGAGGAATATTGTGAAGTGAGGAACTATTGTGAAGTAAGTGTGAAACCGAAACTCGCTACGCTACGACCATGTCTAAGGTATTCCGACATCAGAAGTGGAATCTGCCCATTTGCCTCAATCATTAGATGGACCATGGCGTACCATGATGGAGTTGCAGAGTGGAGGATTGATTGAGCTTGTGGCGGGCTACGGATCTGGCTGTACCTGATGCGGGGCGGAGCAGGTCTGTGCAACTGCCCAACTTCGGCCAGACAAAGCATGAAATGTGGATGGATACGCGATGCAGATGGAAGCGTTGCAGGGTGGCTGTTGCAAGTAAATGGACCCAGTTGAGAAGCGCTCGTGCAAATAGTGTTGTTGTTGTTGTACATTGAAAAATACTTCGAAGAAGGTAATGTGCGTAGTTGAGTTGGCTTTATGAGAAGTGTGTGTGGTCGGACGGACGGACGGGCGATAGAGTGTAACTGCTTCGAGTATTAACAGTGAAATAGTTGTGCAAAGTGCTGCGGTAAATAATATTTTAAAGTTCATGCAAAATGAAAAAGAAAGCGCTTACGGCGAAGGTGTACAAAGTGATAAAATATGTGAGAAGTGAGTAAGCTAAGTAAAACAAAGAGGAAATAAAGTGGTTAAAAAAAAAGGAAAAAAAAATGCGTGTGTTGTCATAATAAAAGTGTTCTATAAAAAGCGTGTGGAACAGTGCAGCGTTGCAGCGTGCAGTACCTAAAGGATGCCTGAACCACAGAGACCAAAGTTTTGAAATCACCTTTGATTCTGGATCGGAAAGTTCGTTAATGAAAGAAAAGCTAAGTATAAAATTTTCTGGTAGAAGATTCAATAACATTGTTATGCTAAAAGGTATAGGCAGTAGTGGAATATGTAGTACTGTACAAATATTAAGTAACGTAAAAATTGACGATAATTGTATTGAAATTTTGTTTTATGCAATAGGCGATGATGATGTGCAAAATGACATTGTCATTGGCCGTAAAATGCTTAATCAGGGTTTTAATATTGTTATTTCATCAAACCAATTTAAGGTTTCAAGAATCAAAATTGTTAATTTATGTACTGGCAGTGAGCCAGCCTATATTAATACTGTACTCAAATTCATTTATAACTGGTATCCCAAATACTAAAGTCAGAATTTGTGAAATGAACACTAGATTAATTGATCCAACAAAAACTGTACGAGGAAGGCCATATCGTTTAAATCCATGTGAGCGAGATTTAGTTCGAGAAAAAAAATTAGTGAATTACTAAAATGCAATATCATTAGGCCAATTATTATTGGTTAAAAAAAAAAAAATGGTTCAGACAGTCTTTGTGTTGACTATAGAGAGCTAAATTCAAATACAGTCGCTGATAAATGCCCGTTACCACTTATACAAGATCAAATAAATAGACTTGGTGGAGCTAATAACTTTACATGTCTAGATATGGCCAGTGGATATTCGGGCTCAGAAACGCACCTGCCTCAACAAAATGCGAGGCGTTAGAAAGATTACAGATTGTTCTAAATGTTTTAACATAGGCTGAGTTTTCATTCAACCTTACAAAGTGTTCTTTTCTGAAAACATCGGTTCAATATTTGGGTTACAATGTAAGTGCTGGAGAAATTCGTCCAAATCTCGCTCGGACAATTTATTGGGTAAGCGTCTTATTTTCCGACAGTTTATTAAGGGATTTTCACCCGTTGTTGGGCTTATTTGCAGTCATTCACATTCGATATTCAGTATAGAGAAGGGAAGAGAATGGCACATGTTGACTTTTTATCGAGAAATCGTCCTTTAACAAGGTCTACTTCGGCCAAAAAAAAAAATTAGTCACACAATCCACATCGATATAACAGGAAAATTAAGTGGCAAGAGTGCCAGAAGGAGTATGTTGTTGTTCAGGTCGACGTGTTTACCAAATACGTCTATCTTAGTCATAGCCTTAAATAAGACAGTGAGAGTTGCATAAAAGCTGTTCAATCCGCTGTTTCATTGTTTGGAGTACCAAACCGAATAATAGCTGACCAGGGAAGGTGTTTTACAGGCGCAAAGTTCAATCAATTCTGTTCAGATCAGAAAATAAACTTGCATTTGATAGCCATTGGTGCAAGTCGAGCTAATGGTCAAGTGGAGAGAACCATGAGCACGTTAAAAAATATGTTAACGGCGGTTGAAACTGGAACTTAGTCTTGGCAGGATGTGTTAGGTTAGTTAAACACAAAGTTGGGGATTTTGTGTTGCTTAAAAGTGAAGAAAGACATCAGACAAAGTTAAGTCTGAAATTCAAGGGACTTGAAATAGTAAGGGTTGTAGAGGGTGACAGGTACATTTTGGAATTCTTGACTAATGGGGTGAGTTGTTGATATGCAGGCGAAGATTTGAGAAGGTTTACCAGAGGCGCAAGTGCCCGAGGAACCGAATGTGTATGATGGTGATGATGAGGATGTTGTTGCAAGTAGAGAATCCGTTGCGAACGGTAAAGAGAGTGAAAATGAAAATATTGAAAGTATTAAGAGTTTTGAAGTTACTGAAGAAAGTAAGAATAAAAATGTTGAGAATGTTGGAAACACTAAAGAGAGTGAAGTAAACGAATAAGAATGACAAAATATATGAATGGTTGGCCAAAGACAATGGCAGAGTACTCAGATCATAATGCAAGCACAAGTGCAAAACAGACTAAAGGTTGTTTTGATCATGGCGTGTGGCGCATTTGATTGAGTAATGAATTGATTATGTGACAGTAATGTAAAAGTTGAAGGAAACTGTTGAAAGAGACAGTAATAAAGGAAGTTGAAGGAAACTGTTGAAAGAGACAGTAATAAAGGAAGTTGAAAGAGACACTGTTGAAAGAGACAGTAATAAAGAAAGTTGAAAGAGACACTGTTGAAAGAGACAGTAATAAAGGAAGTTGAAAGTTCAAAGAGACATTATAGTTGCCTTAAGGGCTTATAATGATGTTTGTTATAATGATGTTTGTAATAATAATGTGGGCACAAGTGCAAAACAATGGTTTTGATCATGGTGTGTGGCGCATTGGGTATTATAATGTAAAACATGTGTGGTTAATGATAATGTGAAAATGAGCTGTGTTAAAGAAAAAGATTTTGTATTAGTAAGAAGGAAACAGAAATATGAAGATGTAATTTGTCAATCGAAATTATAAGATTAGATGAAAAATTGAAAGTTAGATTTGAATAAACTTTTATAAGTTGATTGAAAGGTAACATAGCATTTTTGGTAAAATTGCACGAGGTCGTGTAATTGTCAGGATGGCCGTGTCGGCGCACCCTAATAGTGTGTGAATATTCATATGCGTGTGTGAGTGTATGTGTATACAGTTTAGGGAATTTCATTAGAAGTCTAAGTTCCTCATTATTCGATCAGCCGTTAGTTGTGCTGTGATTGTTTATCACTTCAAGAAGTACCGCTTTAGTGGGGCGACAGCGTGGCGTCGCTACCATCAAGTGTGGTTGTCTGCATGTCGCCTCTTCAAGGAGTACCGTTATAGCGGGACGACAGCGTGGCGTCGCTATCGTCGAGCGTGGTTCGGTGGTAGGTTTAAAAGGAAGAAAACGACGTACATAGAGACAGTCGAGTTGAGGACTTGATCTAGTGAAGTTGTGTTAAAAAGTTAATAGTGAGAAGTGAGGAATATTGTGAAGTGAGGAACTATTGTGAAGTAAGTGTGAAACCGAAACTCGCTACGCTACGACCATGTCTAAGGTATTCCGACATATATATATACATATATATATTGTATACGAGTGTATGACATTTATTTATGTCATTTAATTGGGAAGAAAAATATTCGAATTTTATAAACCGTTAGTTTGTACATACATTCCTGGCAAAAACAACTTGAGATTTTTAATATCTTCTAAGTGACAGCACAAAACATTGAGAGATATTGTAACCCGATAAGATCAATTTCAAAATATACTATATTTCAGAATATTTTAACACACTTTTTGGCACACATAAGGAGCTGCGAAAAATTGTGGAAAATAGGATACTTTTTTGGAGTGTAAAATGTGTTTTGTAACGCCACTGCTACGACTTGGTCATAAACTATTGTACTTTTTCCTTTGTTTATTAAATAAGAAATACAATAAAAATAAAATGTTTCGTACTGAAGGCACCTTAGGCCTTTCTTTTTCCCCTCGCAGAATTATTTATCGCATGCAATACTCTTGCAAATAAGGGACAAAAATGTTCGCCGCTTTCTATTTTGGTTGCATATGCTGGCTTGGCAAATATATTATTTTGTTTAGCATGTATTTTGTGGTAACTCTTTACAATTTCTAACAGCCACATATTGTCACGCCTTTATTGATGTATGCTTTGCTTAGCTGAACTTTGACAGCCGAAAGGCTGGGTGAGTTTGTAAAAATGTTTTTTGGTGGAAGAACAAAGAAAATATATCAATGCATGTTTTTAGGCACATTGGCGCCTACCCACAAATTTTTCTTGTAGAGTGTTAGGTTAGTATATTTGCATTATATAATTGGAAATGTGTGTAAATTATTGCCAACAGGCGTCACAACATGAGCAATTGAGAAGACATGAATTGGAAGAAAAGCTGGAAGAAAATATCATACCTAAATATAATAAAGTTTTATAAGTAAGGCACAATTTACAAATTTAACATAAGGATTTTCTAGGTTTATATTGCTTTTACATCGCATACATCGTTCAATAAGTAATACGTCTTAATAAGATTAAAAATAATATATTTTTTTGTAAACCAATATTATATTTTAGGCATATAGGGGTATTGGTTTCTCAATAATCCGGTTGACCTTACATGTACCATGTAAATATAATAAGTCAATACGTAGTTATTATGAATAATGGAACTCATAGTTTTGCAAGAAATTTACTGCTCTATAAAAATGGTCTCATATGATTTTTCGATTAAGTTAAGCGTTTACGAGATATTCATCGTCAAACATCAATGCATATTAGGGTGGATCATGGTAGGCAGGTAGGTAGGAGTGCAGGCCTATCGGGCTCAATTAGCACTTGATGTGCCATTTTGATACACTGTTCGTAGAACCTCCTGTATCTGCTATTACGCTTCACTTTCTCTCTCAACCCATTTTGAGGTTTCGTTGAAACTACTTATGTCTGATATGCTTTTAGTGGGAATCCATTTAAGGTTTGATACTTGATGGATTCCAAGTGTTTTGTGTCGGATATGTGCTAGAGCTGGACATTCGCAGAGAAAGTGGAAGATTGTTTCCTTGTTCCCTGCTACTCCGCACCCACGGCAGATGTCGTTTTAGGCCAAACCCATTTTGAATGCGTGTTCCCCAAATGTCCAGTGCCCTGTTGTGGTAGCTGTTACTCTGTAAATACTTTTTCTTGACCTATTTGGTAAGTCATTGGTTCTTTTCCTGTCATATGTTGGCCATAATTGTTTAGTTATGACGCATTTTGTAATGTTTTTACGCCTGTTATTTGCAACTTGTTGAAACTGCCTACTGATCTCTCCTTTGATCGATCCTAGCGGCCTTGGTATTAGCTCAGCCTCAGATTTGCCTTTGCCAACTCGTCTGCTTTTTCATTACCGAAAATGTACCTGTGGCCGCGAACCCAGATCAAGTTTAGTTGGAGCTTGTCTTTTATTGAGCTTAGTGCTCTCTTGCAGTTGTGAACTACGCTGGAATTTGTCATGGGTGAAAACAAGGCCAGGAGTGCCGCCTGGCTATCCGTAAATATAGTTGCTTTATTTATAATTTTTTTAATAGAGCTTCGCAGGCTTTTTCTATGCCTAGTACTTCCGCTTGGAAGATGCTCGCCGAGTTCGGTAGACGTATAGAGAGAGATATGCCAAGATCAGCGGAGAATACCCCCGTGTCAACTCCGCAGTCCATTTTGGACCCGTCGGTATAGACTGAAATGGTATCCTCCTCTCCTATTGAACCTCTCTCTAGATGGTATTCTCACCTGGAAATGTCTATTGAAGTCCGGATGTCTGTCTGTCCGTCCGTCCGTCTGTCCGTCCGTCTGTGCAATCTGTAACTTGAGTAAAAATTGAGATATCATGATGAAACTTGGTACAAAAATGCTATATTGAATTAGTACGACTTTTATGCTAAACTCTTAATGCAATAAAATTATAAATGGAATAGATTTTCTCTTTTATATAATCATGCCAATTTTCTCTCCATTATATTTTGATTAATCAGTTTGCCAAAACAAATATAATTGATTTATGCAGCATTGAATAATAAATAAACTTGATTACTAAGTGTGAAATTTCTATCAAATATTTTATTGAAATTAAATTTGACTTAATCTAATGAGATAGTCGGTTTTCAAAAGTTTTCTTCACTTTTTAACTACAGCTTCATCGTATGAATCTTGCGAGGTACTGTAGTATGTGAACAAACATTGTTTTCATACAATCGCTGATATCTATTGGTTAGTTTTAGGTGTTAAAGTATTTTTAAAGTACAGTAAATAGTTTTATTAGCTTTATTATACCAAAGGTGTAAAATAAAATTTCCTTCAGTTTTTCCAAAACATCTTGGAAAATATTTTCTAATCCATGAAGTTATATACATATAACTTTCTTAGCATATTCTAGCATTTGTAAGTCGCTCTTATTACTTTTTCGCACAGAAACCTGCACATTCAACATTCTATCAACATTAAGTACAATTAAACAGATCCACATATCTCTACTTCCAATAAGTAAATATGCTAACATTTTCTAAATTACTAGCATATGCGAGTCATCGAAAAAAAACCAATGCCAAACATCAATGCGGCATTAACTATGAAGACATAAACAAACAAAAAATTTCAACTGAAATGCAAAAAAAGCCAAAGTGAAGTAAATACAACTATACCGGTGGCAATTTGCATAATTGTGGGTTGCAAATGGAAGTTGTCAGTCACTTAGTCACTTACCGTCACCGCAATGTATACAGACAGGCTGGGCGTATTTATTGGAGAAACTTATGAAATAGAACGAACTGAAGGAATAAAAAGAAAACAATATAGAAAATAATGCAAAGTTGTATGGGAAATTAATGGTACAAAGGTGATAAAATCTTGGAATCAAAATCTATCACACAGCAAAGGAAATCTTCGTCTAGAAGAAAAAAGCAGAATGAATTGGCATAACTACAATACCAAAAAGAACTATAATTGACATAACAAAGAAATGGCTGCTCTTGCGAACTACACAGGTTGCAGCAGTAGTGTGTACCTTCCAGCAAAACACCTTGACAACTTTCAATTAAAACCGATGAACTTTTCCGTTCTCTGCATTCCTGAGTATTCGAGTATGATAATATACATGTACATACATATACTAGGGTGTGTCATTCTGAGGCAACCTTTTTTTTGTGAAAAACAACGTCACTCAAAATATGAGCTCTTAATATTAATATTAAGATGTGCCTCTTTCAAATTTTCTGTTTTCCATATAAATAACATGACAAAAAAATCATTTTTTTTGTGGTGGTTATTGTGCGGAGGTTATTATATGTGCACGCGATGGCTGCCAGTGGGGATGGTAAACTCGATTCCCATTCTACTCGAAAATCGAGTTTTTTTCGTAAAATAATCGATTTTTTGTAATCGATCTTCAATAGTCGAAGTCGATTAAGAATCGATTCTTGACATAAAGAATATAGGGCATTTTTGCTTAAGGTTTTTGTTGTACATTTAGCAGTCCTGATTTGCACATATTTTTTGAATATCCAACTGGTGTTGAGAGGGAATGAATTTTTGCAAAGGTGAGTAGTAATTTTTGCTTATGCTAACATATGTATAGTACTTACCGGCATTAGTTTTTATACATATAGTTATATAAGTACATATATATTTAGATTATGCTTACCGAGGTACATAAATAGTTCCTTCTAGACATGCTGTCCAGTATAATACACATACACGTTACCTGTCAGTCAATTCTTACTTTATTACGTTATATTTTAAATTTTGTTTTTACGATTTTTTCTTTTTACTATTCAAGATTTATTTAGTATACGTTTCTCTACTTTTATTTTACTGCAACATGTTGTTACAGATCATAATAATTGTGTTGACCTAACGGTTTTGTATCACCTAAAGCTCACGATATATAAAACGCAAAAGGTGGGACAATGATCGTGACTGCCTATCTTAAGATTAAATCCTACATATATTTGAGAAACTTCTTGACCAATTTCAAGCGAAGAAATATTAAGATTTACCACCACACCAGTGCATGTAACTGATTTTTTACCGAACATATTAGTCAATCTGTGAGTTATAGTTTTGCAATTTAGGGGGAATATTTTTGCAATGACAGCATGTCAAAAATGGATAAATCGGATCGATTGACTTCATACAAAATATATATATATATTATAATAGATATTTTACCGGCCGATGTATATATTTATATTTGATGAATAAAAACCTTCAAATCGATTTTTCCGAAAACGTTATTTTTGAAGTTCGTAAACATTAGAACTCAAAATCTACTGAACCGATCCTTCTGAAAATTTGAACATTCCTCGTTCATATAAATCGACAGGTAATCAGATGGATTTTTTTTATTTTTTTTCTATTGTTTATTATCAAGTTAGCGCCAAATTTTTGAGCTAAAACCCGAGCTTTTTTCTTGAAATTGCTGGAAAAAATAGAAAAAAAACTCGTTCTGATTACCTCGAGAAGTACATCACCCTTAAAACGCATATCAATTTTTTTGTTTCAGATGATCCGGTAACGAGTTATAATGTTCACCGTTAAACCACTTTCCTTCAAGGCGCTTCTGGAGATTGACCGTCACAGGCTTATTTATTAATATTTTTCATTGAAATTTTTTTTTAATATACCTCAAAAGTTGTACAATAATTTTTTATTTTTGAAGTTCGTAAACATTAGAACTCAAAATCTACTGAACCGATCCTTCTGAAAATTTGAACATGTCCTCGGTTCATATAAATCGACAGGTAATCAGATGGATTTTTTCATTTTTTTCTATTGTTTATTATCAAGTTAGGGCCAATTTTTTGATCTAAAAACCCGAGCTTTTTTCTTGAAATTGCTGGAAAAAATAGAAAAAAAACTCGTTCTGATTACCTCGAGAAGTACATCACCCTTAAAACGCATATCAATTTTTTTGTTTCAGATGATCCGGTAACGAGTTATAATGTTCACCGTTAAACCACTTTCCTTCAAGGCGCTTCTGGAGATTGACCGTCACAGGCTTATTTATTAATATTTTTTATTGAAATTTTTTTTTTAATATACTTCAAAAGTTGTACAATAATATGTTATTAAATTTAATAAAATTATATAATATTACCGATGTCGCCGGAATAGAAGTTGGAAAATGAATACCTACTACATCACCAACTTTTGGCTATCATACTCTTCCCACGCTTGCTTTCGAAAAACTTATGATTTAACTGCAAAAACTTCAAAGTATAAAATTCAGTGAAACAAATTTTCTTAAGAAGCAATTGCTTGGTTGACTGGTCTAAAAATTAACTTTCAAGTTTTCGTCGGCGATTGTTAATCGCTAGCTGAGACTTCTGCGGTGTCTCCGGTGATTGAATGTGAGGTAGGCGAAACTGTTAAGAAAACTCTGAAAAATTCAGCTTCGTTTAAGTACGTTGAAGCTCCTGTTCACTCATTATTACAGTTTTTATTTTATATCATTTCGCATGTAAAATAAAATTAGAGTTAAAAGAGGGATGTACAAATTTAAAATTATACAAGTAAGGAAGGGCTAAGTTCGGGTGTTACCGAACATTTTATACTCTCGCATGATAAAGTGATAATTGAGATTTCATTATCCGTCATTTACATATTTTTCTATTTTGCTGTAAACTTAATTAGATTAGTAGTGTTGTGTTTGTATTTATTTAATTATTCAAATTAATTATTCATTACAATTACATAAGTATTAAAATGGAATACTATACAATACCGAGTATAAGTAAATGCACGTCTGTACTCGACGGTAGCGCAATCCAGAAGAAGGAAGTTGCGTTTTTACAAAGTCTTACAAACTGACAGGGTTGACAACTATTAACACTGAAATCCAGTGTTGTACATTTTTAAGTTCATATCACATCCCCCCTCTTAATTATAGACTAATTTATTTATTTATAAAGTCAGGAGCTGTGAAACGAGTAACCAGTTGTCGTGATCGGTTGCTTCTACGAATCGGATTGTTTGAATTCTGGTCTTCTGCAACGTTTTCCTCTAATTGCGATGGTGCGCTGTTTTGGTCATTAAAATGAGGTATTTGTGTGGATATATCTGGCTGTATGTTTGACTTGTCTTGTAACATAACCGGTGCTGAATGTGTGGATGTCGATTCAGGTACAGGTATCCATTGATCTGGGAGTATTATGCTGGGTGTTTTGTTATTACCTTCTGCGTTTGATCTTGGTTTGAGTTGGTTTAAATGACGTCTTATGGTACCTATGTTTGACTTTACCAAAAACATCATTTTTCCAATCGGATGAATTATAATCCCTTTGATCCACTTTTCTCCTCTCGCGAAGTTTCTAGCGTATACTAGTTCATTAGGTTGAAATTTGTATTTGTCTACGATCTTAGATTTTGACTGTGCTGGTGTCTCAAAAAGTTGAGTTAACATAGTACGAACTGAACGACCGTGGAGAAGTTCAGCAGGTGTTTTACCATTGGAATTAGGAGTAAAACGATAAGTAGTTAAAAATTTTACTACGGCGCATCTGATGGATAGACCTTCGTTGATATTTTTTCGAACTGCGGTTTTAAATGTTTGGACAAAACGCTCCGCAAGTCCGTTAGATGCTGGATGAAACGGTGCAGTTGTTATGTGCGTAATACCATGTAACTTGCAAAATTGTTGAAATGCGTCGGATGTTAGCTGAGGTCCATTATCACTAACCAGTGTATTAGGTAAACCTTCTATGGCAAAAATTGATTTTAAAGAATGTATAGTATTATCTGTTGTAGTTGACGATAACTGAGTTACGAATGGAAATTGCGAATAAGCGTCTATGCATATAAGCCACATAGAATCGAATATAGGGCCTGCGAAGTCGATATGAACGCGTTCCCATGGTGCTTTCGCTTCTGGCCAACTCAGGTATTGACGTGTAGGCGCTGGATTGCCAACTTTACAAATTTCACATTGACGTGTCACTTTGGCTATGTCGTCATCGATGTTTGGCCACCAAACGTGATGTCGTGCTAATTGCTTCATTCTTACGGTTCCCCAATGTCCATCATGTAAGAGTTCTAGAATATTTTGCTGTAATGATTTTGGAATAACAATGCGTTTTACGTTTGCGTGTAAGCAAAGAAGTTTTTCGTGAAGTGTTAAAGCTAATCTTCGATGAAAATATGGTCTAATTTCGTTATCACCTGGCGATAGTTGTGTAGGCCAACCTGCTTTAACAAAATGTTTAACTTTACGTAGTATTTCGTCTCGTTCTGTGTGCTTATGAATAATATTAGCATTTATTGGTAATTGTATGTGCGTAACATTGTACCACGCTTCGGATGTATCAAATTGAATATCGGTACTTACAGGTAAACGAGAGAGTGCATCCGCATTACCATGTGCGTGTGTATTACGATACTTGATATCGAATTGATATGCCATAAGTATGATGGCCCAACGCTGAATACGGTGCGAAGTCATTTGTGGTAGATGCTTGCTTGGATTAAAAATATTTATGAGCGGTTTATGGTCTGTGATTAGCAAAAACTTTCTCCCATATAAGTATTGGTGGAACTTCTTAACTCTGAACACTATTGCTAAACCTTCTTTTTCAATTTGACTATACTTAAGTTGATGTTTATCCATAGTTTTAGATGCAAATGCTATTGGACGTTCATTTCCGTCAGGATAAATGTGCGAAAGAACGGCGCCAATGCCAAAAGATGAGGCGTCGGTTGCTAGCGTTATTGGTAATTGTTCATTGAAATGTGCCAACTGCGTAGCATTAATTATATGTAATTTAAGAGCTTTAAAAGCTTGTTGCTGCTCTGAGCCCCATGTGAAATGTACATTTTTGCGGCGTAACTTATTTAGTGGAGCGGCTAACTGAGAAAAATTCGGAATAAAATTGTAACAGTAATTCACTTTACCTATAAAAGCTTCTAGTTGCGTTATATTCATAGGTGGTTTCAGTTGCTTAACTGCTTGAATGCCTGAATAGTCTGGAAGGATTCCCTTAGCGCTTACTCTTCTACCCAAGTACTCAATTTCTTCCTTCAAAAAGAAACATTTTTCCTTTTTGCACTTGATACCGTTGTCTTCAAGAACTTTGATTACTTGTTCTACTCGATTTACATGTTCTTGTAATAACGGTGCGGTTATAATAATGTCATCCAAATAATTTCCACATCCTTCTATACCGTTGAGGAGTTGTTCGAGATAACGCTGAAAAATTGCGGGTGCGCTGGCAATACCATATGGAAGTCGTTGATACTGGAACAATCCTAAAGGTGTATTGACTACCATTACTTGTTTGGAATCTTCATCCAACTCCATCTGTAAATAAGCATCTTTTAAATCTAATTTCGACGAAAATGTGTACCGTGTCGTATTGTATGTAATAGCGACTCTCGTGTTGGCAATGGATATTGCTCAATATCTAGTTGTGAATTAATTGTTACTTTAAAATCACCGCATATTCTTACCGACCCATCTGGTTTTGGTGCTAAGACGATTGGTGACGCCCAGTTACTAAATTTAACTGGTTTCCAAATTCCGGTATTAATAAGCCTATCTGCTTCCTCACGGAATTTTGACATTTGCGCGAATGGTATTTGCCTGCTTTTATAAAATTTTGGTATGGCAGTGGTCTGCATACGTATACTTGCTTTAAAATGTTTTATCACGCCAGCATTTGTATTGTCAAATACTGTTTCGTATTTATTGCATAAATCTTCAATTTGTTTGATGTATTCACCTTTATCAACTACGTTATCAATTTGCGTCATTTCAAAACCGAATTTTTTGAATAAATGTAGCCCAAATTGATTATTAGCATTTTCTACATTTGCAACTATTACAGCAATACTCTTTTGCTTATTTCCACACTTTGCTTTAGTGTGCAATTCACCTAATATTGGAATAGGCTGCTGACCAAATGCATATAATGTTTTTGTACACTGTTGTAATTTCGGTCTATTCAATATGTTATACGTCTTTAAATTGATTATTGAAACGGTTGCGCCCGAATCTAATTGAAACTGTATTACTTTGTTAAAAATTTCTAAATTGATACACTTTTTATTTGCTTCAATTTCTATTATGCCATTTACAATGTTCACTGCATCCATGGTACTAACATATTGTTCATTTTCTTGTTTGTTTTGATTCCATTTTCGCTCTGGAATCGTTGTGCTTTTTCTAATACTTCTGCTCTGATTTGACATACAAACTACAGCAATGTGTCCCTTTTTGGCACATTTATTACATATTACTTTACGAAATTTGCATTGTTCTCTGTTGTGTGAAATGCCACAACCTGCGCACGACTTCAATTTCACTTGTTTCATTACGTTAGCATTTACGTTCTGTTCTCTTCTCATTTGATCTTTAGTTGTTTTTTTCCAATTTTTGCGTGTCTGCATTGTGTTCACCTGCATGGTGGATGAATTCGGATTCTCTTTGATGGTTGCTACTGTTTTTGTTGTTGTCTCGTATGTTTCAGCTATTAAGAGTACGTCTTCTAATGATGGTTGTAATTTTTGAAGAGCGGTTGCGCGGACTTGATCGTATGGCGTGTTAAGCTTAGTACGCAGCTCTCAAGAAACGTAAAAACTTCATATAAAAAAACGCTTAAGAAACGGTCCAGAAACGTTCCTGCGATAAACTTACTTGTGCTAGTACGCAGCTCTCAAGAAATCTAGTACTAATTTTTAATACTTTTTTTCAATAAAATGTGAATATGGCAAACCTGGTTTTGCGAAGAAACATCAAATCAAACAATTGTTTCTTGCAGGAAATTCGAAGTAATCGTCAAATTCATCCTAAATTAGTTGAAATCATTATTATAAAGTATATTCCATTTTGAAATGTTCTATAAAACCAACCAATCATCAGCAACATTCCTTAAATCTCAATGAAAATATTTGTGTTACCATACACATACATACATACATACGCACAAAGTTTGTTTACTTTGTTTATTCTCTCTTGCTCTTCTAATGTGGATCATTCACAATGCGTAACCAGCTGTCAAAATTACTTGAGAAATAATGTATTTTTTTTCTTGAGCAATTACTTGAGAGCTGCGTACCAACCTTTAGTACGCAGCTCGCAAGAAATGTAAAAAACTTCATATAAAAAAAACGCTTAAGAAACGGTCCAGAAACGTTCCTGCGATAAACTTACTTGTGCTAGTACGCAGCTCTCAAGAAATCTAGTACTAATTTTTAATACTTTTTTTTACATGAAATGTGAATATGGCAAAACCTGGTTTTGCGAAGAAACATCCAAATCAACAATTGTTTCTTGAAGGAAATTCGAAGTAATCGTCAAATTCATCCTAAAATTAGTTGAAATCATTATTATAAAGTAATATTTCCATTTTGAAATGTTTCTATAAAACCAACCAATCATCAGCAAAATCTCAACGAAAATATTTGTGTTACCATACACATACATACATACATACATACGCACAAAGTTTGTTTACTTTGTTTATTCTCTCTTGCTCTTCTAATGTGGATCATTCACAATGCGTAACCAGCTGTCAAAATTACTTGAGAAATAATGTATTTTTTTTCTTGAGCAAT
>NC_064303.1:38278994-38427494 GCF_023373825.1 Bactrocera dorsalis | reverse complement strand
ACCAGCGCAATCCCTTACTGTCAAGAATAGAATCCAATATCCTACCTGTCAGTCCAGCACATTTAAGATGGGCAAGTCCATCACAAACCAGCAAGAAACAAAGCGTTCCGACTCGCTTTTTACAGAGCAGTTCGGAAAGTTACAAGTCATAATGAGTAAAAAAAAAAAAAACAATATTAAAGAGAAATATAAAAATGTTAAATGGTAAATGAACAATGAGCAATAATAAGAATATTTATAACAAATGAATGCAATAAAAATTGATGGTTATCAAAAATAACAACCAATGCAGCGAGCAGTTTGAGATGCACTGTAATACGCGAAAAGTAAGGAAACTCGCGAACAGCTGTGGACAAAGACGAAAACGAATAAAAACAAGAAAGAAATTTAAGTAAGCAAAGTAAATTAACACTAACAATTGCACTACATAAAATGTAGCACAACAACAAATTTAAAATGACTCGGCGGAATAAATTAAAATTAGCTAACACACAATTAAAGTAAATATCAATTGAATTCAATAGCACAATATAACACTGATACTTATCTTCAAAGATTACTTAATCCAGATATTTTTAAATTAAGTTTTAAATAAAATTAAACAAATTCGCCAGAGCACGAAACAAAGCACAGCTGAACACGAGAAGGGTTGCCAAAAATTTTGATTAAATTTAGAATGTAATATTCCTCTCACACATCTTGTATCACATGTGAAAATTAGTGAAATCAATTTATAGTTATAATGGAATAAACACGTGTACCAATAATTCCTGCAAATTGTGACAACACTGTTCAAACCCAGCAAATATCGGAAAAGCGGACTTTTGTCCGAATATGTCAGTTGGTGTATAGTATATACAATTAGAATATCAGTTAGCTAATTATAAAGCGTGGTTTACTCAAAACGGTGTGTGTTTGTGTCTAAAATAGATAAACGTTTACTGAAGTTACAGCTTGCAAGTACAGACGGATGGACGGACAGTCACCCGAATTTTCAACCGTTAATTCAACAAAAGTATCTGTAAAAACATGTGGTAAGGGTGTAAAAATGAACTATTCACTGATGTCTATTATCCGTAAAATGGGAATGAAAGGCAACCTAACGAAAACCTTTTATCATTATGCCAACTATTTTCATTGAACCAACTGTTCCCACCTTCATTATTAAAAATGTTAATAGAAATTAAAAGAAATTTTGCCTTATCAAGCAGCGGTGATAAATAATAATGATTTTTTCGAACGGGAAAATGAAAAATCCAGCAAAAAAATAAGCAATTTTGTAAATAATTATTTATTTTTCTAGCGCCCTGGCGATGCAAAACGCCACAGGTTAAATATTAATGTTAATAATGTATGGTAATAAACTATCTGAATGTATAAGTTCATGTAGTATTTCAACATAAATAAAGGGTGATTTTTTAAGAGCTTGATAACTTTTTTTAAAAAAAAAACGCATAAAATTTGCAAAATCTCATCGGTTCTTTATTTGAAACGTTAGATTGGTTCATGACATTTACTTTTTGAAGATAATTTCATTTAAATGTTGACCGCGGCTGCGTCTTAGGTGGTCCATTCGGAAAGTCCAATTTTGGGCAACTTTTTCGAGCATTTCGGCCGGAATAGCCCGAATTTCTTCGGAAATGTTGTCTTCCAAAGCTGGAATAGTTGCTGGCTTATTTCTGTAGACTTTAGACTTGACGTAGCCCCACAAAAAATAGTCTAAATGCGTTAAATCTCATGATCTTGGTGTCCAACTTACGGGTCCATTTCTTGAGATGAATTGTTGTCCGAAGTTTTACCAAAAAATGTCCATAGAATCTCGAGATGTGTGGCATGTTAGCGCCCATCTTGTTGACACCACATGTCAACCAAGTTCAGTTCTTCCATTTTTGGCAACAAAAAGTTTGTTAGCATCGAACGATAGCGATCGCCATTCACCGTAACGTTGCGGTCCAACAGCATCTTTGAAAAAATACGGTCCAATGATTCCACCAGCGTACAAACCACAACAAACAGTGCATTTTTCGGGATGCATGGGCAGTTCTTGAACGGCTTCTGGTTGCTCTTCACCCCAAATGCGGCAATTTTGCTTATTTACGTAGCCATTCAACCAGAAATGAGCCTCATCGCTGAACAAAATTTGTCGATAAAAAAGCGGATTTTCACATTTCGAACCGAACACTGATTTTGGTAATAAAATTCAATGATTTGCAAGCGTTGCTCGTTAGTAAGTCTATTCATGATGAAATGTCAAAGCATACTGAGCATCTTTCTCTTTGACACCATGTCTGAAATCCCACGTGATCTGTCAAATACTAATGCATGAAAATCCTAACCTCAAAAAATCACCCGTTAGTAATAGTTGTAAATACTCAAAAATTGTTTTTCACTCATACTAAAGCGGTTGAAAGAACTCAGTAGTAACTTAGAAGAATAACAGATATAGTGTAATGTATTTTCTGTAGAATATTGAAACGTTTTAAGATATATTTCTAATAGCTGCAGTTTTTATTTATTTAATGCTAAGAATGCTACACTGATCCTGTAGGAAAAGTTTTGTTGACGATAAAACTTCTTGAAATATATTGAAGGATGTTAGATTAACTAAAAAGAATAAAGTTGTACTTTGCATAAATAATCCTTACTACAAAATTCATATTCACTGTATATTAATTTGGAAAAGCACTTATTAACAATATTTGGCAGATTGGCATTCCTTGGCTGTATCATTTAATTTTTATCTTTGCACTCTCCAGTTTTTGCACTAATTAATAGATCCATGTTAAACAAACTTTTATTATTCCCATACATTTTACATATACTTATATTTTGATTTTTTGCAATTAGATTTTAATTTTATTAAAGATAATTAATCAAGAATTTTTAAAAGTTGATACTGTAAGACTAAATGTTTCGGTCTATAAAGAGAGTGTTAATGATTTTTTTTCATTATATGCATTTAAAATTGTGCATCAAATTTTCAGTAATCACATAGTACACCACGTCGTATAAGCAAAGTATATAGCATAAGCCACTTATATGAATGCACAGATTAACTAAAGTCCATAGTCTTAGGGCAAACACAGAAAAACAGTCGGCGTTTGCAAAAATACCATAATCTTGGAAAATAATGGCCATCCTAATAACAATTATTCCTAATTAAACATTAATTGTTTGGGCTTTCCTTACATAAAAGACGAACATGAAAAAGGTACCGTACCAGTAATAAACATTACATTAGTTGTGGAGCATTAACTAAGAGTTGTCGGACAATAATCCCGGTCTCTTTTTGCGCCGAATGCATTTTAGTTACATCAGAAATAGATCCGTATACTAAATTGACACTCTGACAGTTATACAAACCTATAAAAAAGTTTCGTGGATAGATATTCACACGAAATTTAAATTGAAAAGTCTTACTATTTTTTTGGCCACAGCAGTATGTCAAATTCTTGATAAATGGTCTATAAATTAGAAAAGCACTTAAGTGGAGACGTATATAGACTCAAGAAAAAGGTTTCAGAAAATTCAGAACTAGTATTAATGTGTGCGAAAAAGCTTTGAGATTTAGTGAGAGAAAGTAGAAAAAATAAACTGAGATTTTGCAATTCGTAAAGTTATTATCACACACGTAAATACAGATACTGTAACAGTTTAATATATATGTACATATATGTATATATCAGGTGTATTTGATATAAATGTCCTTATTCCTGTTAACAAACAATATTGATTTGATGACAGACACTTCCTGCAGATTTGTGAGTTTTAGCGAAAATCACATTAATCATAAATCGCAAAAACAGTTTGTAGCGCTGATAAGTAAGAAACTCTATTACAACGTTGTTATTTTAGACAGTGATAAATGGATAATTGAAGAAAATAACAGTTCAAACTACGTTTTAAACCTTTTAATCCATGTAACCTTTTTCCAAGAGAATCCTTAAATAATATTGTTGCCGTCTGACCTTTTCCAGAATTTAGAACTTTTAAGATCATAGTTAAGAAAATTATTTGTATTAACCGAATTCTATTTGTATCAAATGGTACATATGTGGAAGCTCGAAGCTCAGCAAACCGCTGCAGGCCGTAAAGTAACTCAAGGCGTATGATGAACATAGTTGGTCTTTTAATTAGTCATCAATAATTAAGAATACAGTTTTTAAGAGAAGACGAGTTAACTTAAAATAATAATCTGTGTTACGCTGATACCTAAATGTGCGAAACACTTACAGCAGATTTCTATATATCGAAGCATTACTCGACTATAGTCAAGATCTCACTAATTTTACTCAGCAAGAGTATATAAGATATTCTAACTATTTTTAAAAACCACACATTTTTATATAGAAAATATAGTTCTAAGAACTTTCACTAACGTTTTTTAGTTATATCGACGCCCACATGTTTCCGTAGAATATAAGCTGCTAGCGTATAACTAACCAATAACTACGGGAAAGTTTTAGACTCCTTCCATATTGAGTACAACTCCCTCTTGGCAGTATATTGGAAACCATAAAAATTAAAAACCGTTGAATATGAGCAGAATATGTATATATCTAATTCACCAAATTGATATATTTAGTTTAGAAATATTTCTTTTATGTCGTAAATAATTTTGATTTCTCTAATTTGTTTTCTTGTGCATATGAGCTTGCAAACTAATGCATATACTTGTATGAAATATTTCAAATATAAAAATAATTTGTAATTTGGAAGTTGGTAGACTCGTATACATATATACCCGAATAATATTTGATTGTTTTTGTAACTGAATTCATGAAATTTTAATTTGACTAAATTGGTAAATTACCTGTCTGATATAAATTATAATCGGCATATTTTACTTAAAATTGAATTTTATATACTAAAGTTGCCTTTTATTTATGTATACCTGTTTATACATACTAAGATATTCACTCTTCATATTTGTTTCAAATATCAGTTTCAACACATGCATATAAGCTCCAAATATTGTTGAATATAACGTGAAACATTTTGTACAAACATACGGTAATGGAAAAGTATCTGGCAAAAACGATGCTATCCATGTCTCTATTGGCTTATTTATGACATGCATAAGTGATTTATTGGCGTACCCAATAGGGTGGGTCGATTTCGGAATTTTTTCAATTCGGTATTTCTAATAGTGCGGAAAAGTTGCCTTAGTACTTCCTGATTCCAATGCAACTTTTTGTTTTGAGATCGGATTGCATCTTCAACCCGAACCTCGGCCTTGAAATTTCGGAAATTCGCCTAAAATCGTGAAATTGTCTACCTAGCACCTGAAATACGCATCTCATGGTAAAATGTATAAAACAAAAGTTATTTGTCACGTCATTTGCTACCGAAATGGTATATGTGATCTGGCCGTAGGACGAACCGTTCCCGAGATACGAGCGAAAAGGCGGCCCGCCACAGCGCAAGGTCAAAATTGTTGCAGTTCTCAGCTAACCTGTATTGGTCACCCAGAACCCACCGCGTGGAGGTAGCTGCTCTTCGGGTTCCTCCCAAGCCCAACCCAACCAACCAACCATATGTCAGGCTTGTTTTAGTCTGAATCTGTGTCAAATTTATTGATAAAATCAGATTTTGTACTAAACTTTGGCACTTGTTGCCTAGATTTCAGTGTAGAGCGTATAAAAAGATCACGAGATTGGGGGTCAATAACTTTAGAAGATGCCTCTGTCACCAGTTTGACGATTCTCTCGACTGCCACGGTGTGAGAGGGGAATTCACTAAATTTCCATACCTCTGCAGTGTCTCCCGACAGCCCTTTTATGAGTTCTTCGTTAGAAACTGAACAAAGAACTGGTGGAACAGTCAAGGTAATAGTCTTCCAGTTAATCATATCGTAATAAGTATTAGCTTTGAAATTCAGCTTTGGCACTTTATTACATCTAACTCTTCCATTTATGGTTTCAACATAAATATATAGTAATAGTTGTTAATACTCAAAAATTGTTTTTCACTCATACTAAAGCGGTTGAAAGAACTCAGTAGTAACTTAGAAGAATAACAGATATAGTGTAATGTATTTTCTGTAGAATATTGAAACGTTTTAAGATATATTTCTAATAGCTGCAGTTTTTATTTATTTAATGCTAAGAATGCTACACTGATCCTGTAGGAAAAGTTTTGTTGACGATAAAACTTCTTGAAATATATTGAAGGATGTTAGATTAACTAAAAAGAATAAAGTTGTACTTTGCATAAATAATCCTTACTACAAAATTCATATTCACTGTATATTAATTTGGAAAAGCACTTATTAACAATATTTGGCAGATTGGCATTCCTTTTGCTGTATCATTTAATTTTTATCTTTGCACTCTCCAGTTTTTGCACTAATTAATAGATCCATGTTAAACAAACTT
The DNA here is from genome assembly GCF_023373825.1 of Bactrocera dorsalis. Lineage (NCBI taxonomy): Eukaryota > Metazoa > Arthropoda > Insecta > Diptera > Tephritidae > Bactrocera > Bactrocera dorsalis. The sequence goes on along the minus strand of NC_064303.1, from coordinate 38,421,117 downwards.
TTATTATTCCCATACATTTTACATATACTTATATTTTGATTTTTTGCAATTAGATTTTAATTTTATTAAAGATAATTAATCAAGAATTTTTAAAAGTTGATACTGTAAGACTAAATGTTTCGGTCTATAAAGAGAGTGTTAATGATTTTTTTTCATTATATGCATTTAAAATTGTGCATCAAATTTTCAGTAATCACATAGTACACCACGTCGTATAAGCAAAGTATATAGCATAAGCCACTTATATGAATGCACAGATTAACTAAAGTCCATAGTCTTAGGGCAAACACAGAAAAACAGTCGGCGTTTGCAAAAATACCATAATCTTGGAAAATAATGGCCATCCTAATAACAATTATTCCTAATTAAACATTAATTGTTTGGGCTTTCCTTACATAAAAGACGAACATGAAAAAGGTACCGTACCAGTAATAAACATTACATTAGTTGTGGAGCATTAACTAAGAGTTGTCGGACAATAATCCCGGTCTCTTTTTGCGCCGAATGCATTTTAGTTACATCAGAAATAGATCCGTATACTAAATTGACACTCTGACAGTTATACAAACCTATAAAAAAGTTTCGTGGATAGATATTCACACGAAATTTAAATTGAAAAGTCTTACTATTTTTTTGGCCACAGCAGTATGTCAAATTCTTGATAAATGGTCTATAAATTAGAAAAGCACTTAAGTGGAGACGTATATAGACTCAAGAAAAAGGTTTCAGAAAATTCAGAACTAGTATTAATGTGTGCGAAAAAGCTTTGAGATTTAGTGAGAGAAAGTAGAAAAAATAAACTGAGATTTTGCAATTCGTAAAGTTATTATCACACACGTAAATACAGATACTGTAACAGTTTAATATATATGTACATATATGTATATATCAGGTGTATTTGATATAAATGTCCTTATTCCTGTTAACAAACAATATTGATTTGATGACAGACACTTCCTGCAGATTTGTGAGTTTAGCGAAAATCACATTAATCATAAATCGCAAAAACAGTTTGTAGCGCTGATAAGTAAGAAACTCTATTACAACGTTGTTTATTTTAGACAGTGATAAATGGATTAATTGAAGAAAATAACAGTTCAAACTACGTTTTAAACCTTTTAATCCATGTAACCTTTTTCCAAGAGAATCCTTAAATAATATTGTTGCCGTCTGACCTTTTCCAGAATTTAGAACTTTTAAGATCATAGTTAAGAAAATTATTTGTATTAACCGAATTCTATTTGTATCAAATGGTACATATGTGGAAGCTCGAAGCTCAGCAAACCGCTGCAGGCCGTAAAGTAACTCAAGGCGTATGATGAACATAGTTGGTCTTTTAATTAGTCATCAATAATTAAGAATACAGTTTTTAAGAGAAGACGAGTTAACTTAAAATAATAATCTGTGTTACGCTGATACCTAAATGTGCGAAACACTTACAGCAGATTTCTATATATCGAAGCATTACTCGACTATAGTCAAGATCTCACTAATTTTACTCAGCAAGAGTATATAAGATATTCTAACTATTTTTAAAAACCACACATTTTTATATAGAAAATATAGTTCTAAGAACTTTCACTAACGTTTTTTAGTTATATCGACGCCCACATGTTTCCGTAGAATATAAGCTGCTAGCGTATAACTAACCAATAACTACGGGAAAGTTTTAGACTCCTTCCATATTGAGTACAACTCCCTCTTGGCAGTATATTGGAAACCATAAAAATTAAAAACCGTTGAATATGAGCAGAATATGTATATATCTAATTCACCAAATTGATATATTTAGTTTAGAAATATTTCTTTTATGTCGTAAATAATTTTGATTTCTCTAATTTGTTTTCTTGTGCATATGAGCTTGCAAACTAATGCATATACTTGTATGAAATATTTCAAATATAAAAATAATTTGTAATTTGGAAGTTGGTAGACTCGTATACATATACACCCGAATAATATTTGATTGTTTTTGTAACTGAATTCATGAAATTTTAATTTGACTAAATTGGTAAATTACCTGTCTGATATAAATTATAATCGGCATATTTTACTTAAAATTGAATTTTATATACTAAAGTTGCCTTTTATTTATGTATACCTGTTTATACATACTAAGATATTCACTCTTCATATTTGTTTCAAATATCAGTTTCAACACATGCATATAAGCTCCAAATATTGTTGAACATAACGTGAAACATTTTGTACAAACATACGGTAATGGAAAAGTATCTGGCAAAAACGATGCTATCCATGTCTCTATTGGCTTATTTATGACATGCATAAGTGATTTATTGGCGTACCCAATAGGGTGGGTCGATTTCGGAATTTTTTCAATTCGGTATTTCTAATAGTGCGGAAAAGTTGCCTTAGTACTTCCTGATTCCAATGCAACTTTTTGTTTTGAGATCGGATTGCATCTTCAACCCGAACCTCGGCCTTGAAATTTCGGAAATTCGCCTAAAATCGTGAAATTGTCTACCTAGCACCTGAAATACGCATCTCATGTTAAAATGTATAAAACAAAAGTTATTTGTCACGTCATTTGCTACCGAAATGGTATATGTGATCTGGCCGTAGGACGAACCGTTCCCGAAATACGAGCGAAAAGGCGGCCCGCCACAGCGCAAGGTCAAAATTGTTGCAGTTCTCAGCTAACCTGTATTGGTCACCCAGAACCCACCGCGTGGAGGTAGCTGCTCTTCGGGTTCCTCCCAAGCCCAACCCAACCAACCAACCATATGTCAGGCTTGTTTTAGTCTGAATCTGTGTCAAATTTATTGATAAAATCAGATTTTGTACTAAACTTTGGCACTTGTTGCCTAGATTTCAGTGTAGAGCGTATAAAAAGATCACGAGATTGGGGGTCAATAACTTTAGAAGATGCCTCTGTCACCAGTTTGACGATTCTCTCGACTGCCACGGTGTGAGAGGGGAATTCACTAAATTTCCATACCTCTGCAGTGTCTCCCGACAGCCCTTTTATGAGTTCTTCGTTAGAAACTGAACAAAGAACTGGTGGAACAGTCAAGGTAATAGTCTTCCAGTTAATCATATCGTAATAAGTATTAGCTTTGAAATTCAGCTTTGGCACTTTATTACATCTAACTCTTCCATTTATGGTGTCAGACTCTGCTTCTCTGGCTGCCAGAAGACGGCCAAGGGCCAACTTTCTGACTTCTATCCGTTCGTCAGTCATCATACTAAGGAGAATGTTTTCTGGAAGAGCAAAGAAAGCATTCTGTTGAGTGGATGAATCGACAACCTTGCGCAGTTTAGCGGGTAAGTATCTCGACCTTTGAATTGCAGCATAGAGATGGCGCGAGCCATCTTTGATTGAACTGTTGAATCTTATTGAGAACCACAAAGGTGAGTAAACTGTAAGTATGTACTTGACCAAAATCTTTATTTCCTTTGTTGGTTTGTCAGTAGAAATGTATAATCTCAGAATTCTATTTGCACAGGTGAGCCAGCGAGATTTGCACATGTTACCTGGATGCATCGACGCTAAATCTGAGGAACATTGACCGAAAATAACAGCTTCTGATATTTTATAGAGATAAGCTTGGTCTGTGCTAAGTTGGGTCGGATTAATAACCTCAGAAGGTAATTGGCAGGATGGAAAACTTTCAAATTTGACAACAGGCAACTTCTCACAATAAGGGAGCAGTTTACCTATGTCGCCAGAGAATGTATTTGGACTCTTTGAGACACCATCTATGTGTTCGAAAAGAGCACGGAATGGAAGTTCGTTGAAATGTAGAAGACAAACAACCCACTGTAATGGCCTACCTATTCTTTCTTCTAGTTTCCGAATGATTCCACCTTTCCAACCTGTGTTCGTGTTGGTGCCATCAGCACCGACAATTTCTAGATGTTCCACATCAACTGAATTGTCTTGTAAATGTTTCCATATAGCTTGCGTCTCATCCTCAGCTGACCCGGAAGGAGAAGTGACGTGGCCAAAGTAATGACAACCAGGTTCCGCTATAAGAGAAATATGTTCCTCTTTGACAGTGTCGCGGTAGAACTTTTCACCTTCGCTGACTTGTGTAAGTGTATTGTCTTTGCGGCCGTCAAAATACAGCCCATATACGGAGTCAATACTTTCGGTGTTCTGGAGCTTAACACCAACACTTTTTTTTGCCCGACTAATCTTGCATTTGTCAGTGACAAAGCTAGCCTGATCCTCTGTTATCAAACCTGCTTTTTTGGCATCCAGAAAAGCCGATGAAACAATCAAGGCCGCTGCTCTATCACTTACTCCAAATCTTTGGGCAGCTAAAGCAGTGTGTTGTAATATTAGTGGGTTTTGTTTGGTTTTAGAGGATGGAAGAGAAAATTCATCATCACCATCGTTTTTCGAAGAATCAATGTGCGACGCGCCTACATTGTTGTCGTCTGTATGAGAGTCTGGCTGATCTGAATGGTGACGTGTTCTAGCTGATACTTTTCTGGTAAGTGTTGATGTTGAATGACGTTTTGAAAGCTTTTCTTTACGTTCATTTTTCTTTGTAATCTTTTTTGTTTCAGGTAGATCAACACTTCCAATGCGACCAATTCTTGTGGTTCTCTGGTCCAAGAGAAATTGTTGTTCATTGATAGGAACTTTCCTTTCCTTTGGACAAGTGCAAGAAGAAAAATAAATGCATTCACAAGATGCGATGTCAAATAATTTTCCGACAGAAGAGACAAAGTCGTCTCTTTTAGAGCTCAAACCTATTGGGTTCCTTAAAAACATTTTTTTAAGAGTCAGAAATTTCGTATGGTATGTGGTGAGCATTTGTACAACTCTGGTGTGTGAAACTATCGGAATAGATGACTTTTTGAAAGTATTTTCAACCTTTTTTGCAACTATTTCTGTAACCTCTTTACTCCTAGGTTCATAGTTGTCGCCTCGGAGTCGCCCTATACCAAATCTTTCAAACTGATAACACAAAAGAACATCCTGGTAAGTAGGTAACTGGGACTCAGAGAGATTGTACGGATATATGCCAAACACGGGACATTTCTGTCTAAATTTAAATTTAGATACAGACATTTTGAGTTCTGTGTTTTGTTGAGAGAATATAAGTGATAGCACCTGGCGAAATCAACGACAAGAGTGAAGGAACTCGATGAAAAAATATTTATGTGGAGACCAGTCCGAACGTGTCGTATGGCGCAGGGAAATGAATGTAAGTGATAGAACTCGGCGAAATCACTGACAAGAGTGAAGGAACTCGATGAAAAAATATTTGGGTGGAGACCTATCCGAACGTGTCCTTTGGCGTAGGTGAATGAATGTGAGTGATAGCGCTCGGCGAAATCAATGTCAAGAAGTGTGGCCGCAAGCCAATTTTCACCTTGCGCTGTGGCGCGCCGCATTTTCGCTCGTATCTCGGGAACGGTTCGTCCTACGGCCATGATCACATATACCATTTCGGTAGCAAATGACGTGACAAATAACTTTTGTTATATACATTTTGCCATGAGATGCGTATTTCAGGTGCTAGGTAGACAATTTCACGATTTTAGGCGAATTTCCGAAATTTCAAGGCCGACGTTCGGGTTGAAGATGCAATCCGATCTCAAAACAAAAAGTTGCATTGGAATCAGGAAGTACTAAGGCAACTTTTCCGCACTATTAGAAATACCGAATTGAAAAAATTCCGAAATCGACCCACCCTAGTAACCAATGCAGTACTGCTGCCCGACTAACCTAGTAAAAATGGTAAGAAAAAGCGATGTTGTGGTGTACACGTCTACATAATAATATTATAAAGATCGCTAAACTTTTTGAAAACCTTAAATATAAATCACACCATTAAATGCATTCTAAATTGTTTTGTAAACGTATGTATGTGTGTTACATTGGCAAATATTAAAATCAAAGGAATGCAAATATTGTATTCACAGCTTAATAAATTGCCGGAAAACATAATTATAAAAATAAATGAAATCCAAAAGCAAACAAGTAAGGTATAGTACATTACATTTTAATTAAAAGCAGCAAGTGTTGCATGCACTATTTACCTATAAAAAATAAACTTTTACTAAAAATATTTCTTCCTGAATTTTATTAATTTTTCCTACATATTGAATGACGGTCATCTGCAGAAGGGCGAAACGATCTACTTATCGTATTTTAACTCCTTTGGACATAAGGAGATCCTGTTATCCCATATCATTCCGATTTCCAATGCTAGAACTTATAGACCGACCAAAATGCTCTGTTATCGCTCTTTTAAAATTTGTCAACATAAACGTTATATGGAGGTGGGCGTATCCAGTACATAGAGGCTTGAACAATTTTTGTTCATAAGATGGCATACACTAAAAGTATTCTTCGTGCAAAGTTTTATCCCGTTATATTAATTGCTTCTTGTGGCCAGAAACGATTCTTTTACATATGACTCAAGCAGCTCACGACTTCCGGTCTTTGACCAAGTACCCTCTGGGTAGCCTAAGAACATCCGTTTGAAGGCGAGCTAAAGTGGGAAGGCGAAATATCCCCTGCATAGGGTTGTGCGCTGGGTTTGGGACCCGCCACGTAAAAAAACACCCTCAATGAAAAAGCGCAAACAGCCTCGGATGAGAGACCCTCCTTTTGATAACGACCATGGCAAATGAAATAAGGACTATGATTTGAGGGCATGCACCTGGAATGTCCGGTCCCTTAATTGGGAAGGTGGCGCTGCCCAACTGGTTGATGTCCTCGTAAAAACAAAGGCTGACATCACCGCCGTCCAAGAAATGCGATGGAGGGGACAAGGACAGATACGAGTGGGTCCTTGTGGCATTTACTATATTGGCCATATAAAGGAGTGCAAGTTTGGTGTGGGATTCGTGGTGGGAGAGAGACTCCGTCGCCGAGTATTATCAACACTCCTATGAATGAACGTCTAGCCACAATCCGCATTAAAGCGAGGTTCCTCAACAAATCGCTGACTTGGGCCCACGCCCCGATGGAAGAGAAGGACGATGTGACCAAAGATGCCTTTTTTGAGTGCTTGGAGCGCACTTATGAGAGATGCCCCCGCCACGATGTCAAAATCGTGCTTGGCGACTTTAACCCCAGGGTGGGCAAAGAAGGTATCTTTGACACTACGGTCGGTAAATTCAGCCTCCACGAGGAAACATCCCCAAATGGGTTGAGGCTGATCGACTTCGCCGGGGCCCGAAATATGGTTATCTGTAGTACTAGATTCCAGCATAAGAAGATTCATCAAGCTACCTGGCTGTCTCCGGATCGAAAACCCACCAACCAGATCGATCATGTTGTGATAGACGGAAGACACGTCTCCAGTGTTTTAGATGTGCGTGCGCACCGAGGTCCCAACATCGACTCAGACCACTATCTTGTTGCAGCCAAGATTCGCACCCGCCTCTGTGCAGCAAAAAACGCACGCCAACAAACACAAGGAAGGTTCGACGTCGAGAAGCTGCAATCACAACAGACAGCCGAACGATTTTCTACTCGGCTTGCACTCCTGCTCTCTGAGAGCACTCGTCAACAACTCGGTATAAGGAAACTGTGGGACGGCATTTCAAACTCCTTACGTACAGCTGCAACCGAAACCATTGGTTTTCGGAAAGTGCAAAAGAACAGCTGGTACGACGAGGAGTGCCGTGTCGCAGCGGAGAGAAAACAGGCTGCCTACCTCGCAACGTTACGATCGACCACAACACGTGCGGGATGGGATAGATACCGAGAGTTGAAGAGGGAAGCGAGACGCATTTTTAGACAGAAAAAGAAAGAGGCCGAAATGCGTGAGTACGAAGAGCTTGATAAGCTGGCCGAATGCTCGAAAATTCTACGAAAAGATGCGGCGGCTTACAGAAGGTTTCAAGATCGGAGCATACTCTTGTAGAACCCCCCAATGTGATTTAGCCACCGATGCCCAAAGCATACTTAAATTATGGAGGGAACACTTCTCCAGCCTGCTGAATGGCAATGAACGCACAACACCAGGAGAAGGCGAACCCGATACCCCAATCGATGACGATGGAGCAGACGTTCCATTGCCCGACCATGAAGAAGTTCGAATAGCAATTGCCCGCCTGAAAAACAACAAAGCGGCAGGGGCCGATGGATTGCCGGCCGAGCTATTCAAACACGGCGGCGAAGAGTTGATAAGGAGCATGCAACAGCTTCTTTGCAAAATATGGTCGGACTAAAGTATGCCCAATGATTGGAATTTAAGTGTGCTATGCCCAATCCATAAAAAAGAAGACCCACAATCTGCGCCAACTACCGTGGGATTAGCCTCCTCAACATCGCATATAAGGTTCTATCGAGCGTATTGGGTGTAAGAGTAAAGCCCACCGTCAACAAACTGATTGCACCTTATCAGTGTGGCTGTAGAACTGGTAAATCAACAACCGACTAGATATTCACTATGCACCAAATCTTGGAAAAGACCCGTGAAAGGAGAATCGACACTCACCACCTATTCGTCGATTTCAAAGCTGCTTTCGACAGCACGAAAAGGAGCTGCCTTTATGCCGCGATGTCTGAATTTGGTGTCCCCGCAAAACTAATACAGCTGTGTAAACTGACGTTGAGCAGCACCAAAAGCTCCGTCAGGATCGGGAAGGACCTCTCCGAGCCGTTCCCTGTCGTGTGACTTTTTCAATCTGCTGCTGGAGAAAATTATTCGAGCTGCAGAACTTAATCGAGCAGGTACAATCTTTTATAAGAGTGCACAGCTGCTGGCGTATGCCGATGATATTGATATCATCGGCCTCAACACCCGCGCCGTTAGTTCTGCTTTCTCCAGACTGAACAAGGAAGCAACGCAAATGGGTTTGGCAATGAACGAGAGCAAGACGAAATATCTCCTGTCATCAAACAAACAGTCGTCGCACTCGCGACTTGGCTCTCACGTCACTGTTGACAAACATAACTTTGAAGTTGTAGATAATTTCGTCTATCTTGGAACCAGCGTAAACACCGCCTAAAATGTCAGCCTGGAAATCCAACGCAGGATTACTCTTGCCAACAGGTGCTACTTCGGACTGAGTAGGCAATTGAGAAGCAAAGTCCTCTCTCGACGATCAAACACCAAACTCTATAAGTCACTCACAATTCCCGTCCTGCCAACTGATGAGTTGACGTTGCGAGTTTTCGAGAGAAAAGTTCTGCGAAAGATTTACGGCCCTTTGCGCGTTGGCCACGGCGAATATCGCATTCGATGGAACGATGAGCTGTACGAGATATACGATGACATAGACATAGTTCAGCGAATTAAAAGACGGCGGCTACGCTGGCTAGGTCATGTTGTCCGAATGGACGAAAACATTTCAGGAAAAAGACCTGCCTACTATCATTCACTCCCGTGAATGAACGTCTAGCCACAATCCGCATCAAAGCTAGGTTGTCTGGTGTCTACGCCAGTAAAGAAGAAGGAGATATATTTCTAGTAATGGAATGACATATTTCAACGCATTAAGAGACAGCGGCTGCGCCGCCTAGGTCATGTTGCCCGAATGGAATGAAAGTATTCGACGCAGTACCCGCCGCGGGTAGCAGAGGAAGAGGAAGACCTCCACTCCGTTGGAAGGACCAAGTGGAGAAGGATCTGGCTTCGCTTGGAATATCCAATTGCCGCCACGTAGCGAAGAGAAGAAACGACTGGCGCGCTGTTGTTGACTCGGCTATAATCGCGTAAGCGGTGTCTACGCCAGTAAAGAAGAAGAAGAAAAGAAATGGAATTTAAAATTGAACTATGTGGAAAGTAGACGCAGTTGTAGTCCCACTTCCACCCTGTAACATAGGAATACGAGGCGAATGTTAGGTAATAAATTCAGTCGAAAGCGGTCGGTTGGGTCTCGAGCTATGTGATTTCACCTAAGAGTGGGCGTTGCTACGCCTATCGTTCAATTTTCACGCTGGCCCTCATAAAGCCTTCGCATATCATCGCCAAGATAAAATTTATTGTCTCTGGCGTATTTAGTTATTGATTCATTGTTTTTTAGTGCCGTTATATGAAGAGTGAGAGGGGTTATCTTCTGATATAATCCATTTCCCGTTGTCGATAGGAGTTCTAAAATTCTTTGCGCTTAGTAAATTTGGTTGTTGTACCCTAAGTTGTTTAGGAGATATGCACACTGAACTTATTAGAGGGCGGCACTATACCCACTTTTTAGACATTTTTGGTCCACAGTTGCTTTTTTTAGTGCGAATTCTTGTGTCAATTCATAATGGCGTTTTGTGGAAGTGACAGTGGTCCGATTACGGCCATTTACGAACTCGTAATTTTTTTTTACTAAGAAAGACATCTCAATTTTTTCTCATGTTATACCTAACCAGGATGGACGGACAGCCAGATAAGTGATTTGAAATTTCCTGATCATTTATATATATGCATATAACCCTATATCTATCTAGTTTTAGGTGATATGTGCAACCGTTAGGTGAACAAAACTGGTATGCTCTGTAGCAGCATGTCAAATATTTACCGATTCGCCCTCTAGGATTTTACATATAGCGACAAAACTCTGTGATTTATCTATCTAAATCACTAAGAACGTTTCAAATTACCTGTTTTCTCAACGATTTGCTACATTTAAAGTATTGAGAGTGTTTTTAAATTTGTTCGCATTATTAGCTCTCCTTACTCTTCGAGCTTGATGAACAGCATTACATTGCCTGCTTTGTTGTTTCTGTCACTAAGACTTGTGTTTAATGAAGTGGAAAGTTGTTCTTAAATTTTGAATAACGACATAACTTGCTATTTTCTCAAAATACGCACACAAAAACACATCGACTGAACAACACGCAACGAGAGGACAGGAGACAGAAATATGAAAATTTATTTTCAATGAAGCAGTGCAGACAGAATGAAAAACGGTAACAAAGTTCGGTTAAACAAAGGGCAAACACAAAAGATATGAAACGATTCAGCAAACCAGTGTAACAAAGCCAATTATGGTGTAGCAGCTTTAACTAAGAGCCGGGCAGGACATCCAAAATTAAATATGGTTTTAATCGAAAAGCAAAAGTTTGTATTGCTCGAAGATGAGTGGCTTATACATGGACGCAACGGCATAACTATTAATATATCTTAAATAAGGAGATACAATTAAACTTTAAGTTAAGGCCATTTTCATTTTTCTCCTTAGTCATTAGTCGTTGACATAGACGATAAGAATACAAAGTGAAAAGTGATATAATAAAGCTGTTTAATATTCATGCGAAAAAGTTATACAATGATTTTACTTTTCTAACATAAAAGTGAATGAATACCCACAGAAATATCATCAAGTTTTAATTGTTATTTATACTCTCTATACTTTCATTTTAAGGATCACGTATAGTGAAGCATGTTATTTTAGCAAAAAGTTTATTATACGAGTAATAAAAAAATCTTGAAAATGAATATAATAATCTTTAATCAAAATCTTTAATCTGCTATATTTTCTTCAGAGCGTGCTGGACGTGTTCTATTCTGTTGAATACTATGCAGTAGTGAATGCTGAGCCTCAAGATGGGTAATGGTGTTGAGAGAAGCGCACAAAACACATCCTTTACAGAACATGGATTCTCGTAATAACGTACACGATTTGTAAACGTTGTTCACGTTATTCAGGTGTAAGTAATGATAAAATGCCAAACAATACTGAACAAAAATAACATAATAGCTTAGCACGGCTCATGTGTGATCTGTTTGAAGAATGGTGTTTAAAAAAGTACATCGACTGGGATGACTCGTTATAAACAAAAAAGCCCAAATTAAGTGCATTAAATCTCCTAGACAACTCCAATTCAACACTGCAAAACCAGTTAAAGAATAACACAAAAACGAAATATGGGGGAAAATCAACCTGAAGAAGAAAGCGCAACGCAGTCTATAAACTGCTGGCACACGCTGATAATATTGATATCATTGTCCGCAAAAACCGCGGCGTTAATTCTGCTTTCTTCAGAATGAATAGGGAAGCAAAGAAAATGGGCCCGCTAGCGAATGAGGGCAAGACGAAATATCTCCTGTCTTCAAAAAACTGTCGTCATATTCGCGATTTGGTTCCCACATCACTGTTGAAAGTCATAACTTCAAAATTGTAGATAATATCGTTTATCTTAGAAGAAGCATTTACATCAACAACATTGTCAGTTTCGAAATCCAACACAGAATAGCACTTGCAACAGATGGTACTTCGGATTAGTAGGCAATTGAGAAGTAAAGTTCTCTCTCGATGAACAAAAACAAAACTCTATAAGTCACTCATTATTCCCGTCCTGCTGTATGGTGCAGAGGCGTGGACGATGACAACATCTGAAGAGTCGACGTTGCGAGTTTTCGAGGGAAAGGTTCTGTGGTAGATTTATTATTCTTTGCACTTTGGCATCGGCGAATACCACAGTAAATAGAACGATTAGCGGCGATGAGCTGCGCTTGCGCTGGCTAGGTCTTGTCGGTCAAATGGTTGAAAACGCACAAGCTCCGAAGGTATTCGACGCAGTACCTGCCGGTGGAAGCATTGAAAGAAGAAAACCTCCACTACGTTGGAAAAACCAAGTGGAGAAGGACCTGGCTTCACTTCGGAAGAACGACTCAAATTTCTAGTTATGATTCTAGTATTATTTTGCAAAAAAATTGTACTTTTCAACTCCTTCAAGCGTATAACACATTTACATTTGGCATTAGTTTAGTATAATTCGACATACTTAGTACTGTTATTCCGGAAAATTTACGTTTAAGAATAATAAGAGTTCAATGTGTGATACGCTACAAATGAAAATGTATTTGTATCAGAAAACGAGCATTAATTTCTATATACGGAGAAAAAATCCAAGTTATCAGGGTAAGAAATGAATTTCCTTCAAAGTCGTTGCAAATAGCATCTTGTTATTCGTATCCAGGGCCTAAACCAAAAACGAAACATCAAAAACTCTTACTGTTTTTTTCCAACAATTTCACGTCTATATATACATACGTGTGTGTTTCTGTGTGAAGTCGCCATCTTCTAAAGGCTCAGCCAAATAAAATGAAACGGAACAAGTAAGGAAGGGCTAAGTTCGGGTGTCACCGAACATTTTATACTCTCGCATGATAAAGTGATAATCGAGATTTCATTATCCGTCATTTACATATTTTTTTAAACGTGATACCTCAGCTCAAATACCGTATTTGTGTAAAGTTTTATTCCGCTATCATCATTGGTTCCTAATTTACATATATATTATACAGAGAAGACATCAGATGGAATTCAAAATAGCGTTATATTGGAAGAAGGCGTGGTTGTGAATTGATTGCACCCATATTTCGTACATATCATCAGGGTGCTAAGAAAATATTATGTACCGAATTTCATTGAAATCGGTCGAGTAGTTCCTGAGATATGGTTTTTGGTCCATAAGTGGGCGACGCCACGCCCATTTTCAATTTTTAAAAAAGCCTGGGTGCAGCTTCCTTCTGCCAATTCTTCCGTAAAATTTTGTGTTTCTGACGTTTTTTTTTAGTCGGTTAACGCACTTTTAGTGATTTTCAACATAACCTTTGTATGGGAGGTGGGCGTGGTTATTATCCGATTTCTTCCATTTTTGAACTGTATATGGAAATGCTTAAAGAAAACGATTCTGTAGAGTTTGGTTGACATAGCTATAGTAGTTTCCGAGATATATACAAAAAACTTAGTAGGGGGCGGGGCCACGCCCACTTTTCCAAAAAAATTACGTCCAAATATGCCCCTCCCTAATGCGATCCTTTGTGACAAATTTCACTTTAATATCTTTATCTATGGCTTAGTTATGACACTTTATATGTTTTCGGTTTCCGCCATTTTGTGGGCGTGGCAGTGGGCCGATTTTGTCCATCTTCGAACTTAACCTTCTTATGGAGCCAAGGAATACGTGTCCCAAGTTTCATCATGATATCTCAATTTTTACTCAAGTTACAGCTTGCACGGACGGACAGACGGACGGACGGACAGACAGACATCCGGATTTCAACTCTACTCGTCATCCTGATCACTTTGGTATATATAACCCTATATCTGACTCTTTTAGTTTTAGGACTTACAAACAACCGTTATGTGAACAAAACTATAATACTCTCTTTAGCAACTTTGTTGCGAGAGTATAAAAACTTAGTCTTCGTGTAACCAAATAGTTGTAATTCTTGCAAAATGAAAGGAGCAACGCTGAAGAAATACAGGTGTTGGCAAATCTTTATTTTAGAAGCAATTGCGTTATAAGTCAACATTCATTGTTTGACGAAAACATGAAAGGATTACAAACAAATTTCACTTCTTAGGACAAAAATTTTCGCGCGACGTGTTTTTGTGAGTGGTGCGAGCCGGAAAGCAGCGTTCGTTAGGTACGTGATAAAATTATATGTGAAACTCGTTAAATCTGCGACAGAGACATTTTATATGATCAAGCAGGCGTACCCAGATGTCCCTTTAGCAAAAGGTGGTGTGTTTCGGTGGCACCAGGCCATGTTGGAGGGCCGGGAAGAGGTCGATGAAGATGTCCCTTTAGCAAAAGGTGGTGTGTTTCGGTGGCACCAGGCCATGTTGGAGGGCCGGGAAGAGGTCGATGAAGAACGTGGTGCGAGACCTGTGACTTCAATAAACACCGACAATGTGACGCGTGTACGCAAAGTTTTGAACTCAGACCGCCAACTAAGTATTCGGTTAATTGCCCAGATGTTAAATTTAACAAAATATCAAACGAAGGGTTATTATTTGTAACAGCTTGAAATAGATGCTATTTGAATTTAAATGATAATCTAACTAGATTGTTTATTGTTTGATATATAAGGACAAGAGGAAGTATCGCCCCGATTTCATTCAACTAAGGCAACTAACTCGTAATTTGTACGCAAATCATTAGTCGTTGTTTGAAATATGAGCCTTGATGGAACTTTATAAGAAACAATTATCAAGTCACCTGGTCGAAAGCATAGATCATCTGCTACTGGAAGTCTCATGATCCTTTGGTCGGTATTCTTAAATGTTGAAGTCCTGTTATTATGTCTGATATAGTACTTCATTAATAATACTGATTTCGTCTCAAAATCGAAAATTTTCCTTTACGGTCAATTTATTTAGGCAACTACCAATGATTCCGGTAAAGATTGTCATATGTGACTCTTTTATTTAAGTTGTAATTCATAAATAAGTACTACCCCTGAAGTCTTTGGATTTACGTCATGTTGAAAGCGCGCTGCTTACTGACTTTCTAAATACAACTACAACGTCAACATGTTTTGGCCAAAAAACAGTTGGTTCCCCATTATCACCACAAAAATAGATTAAACGGTAAACAATTTATTTACCTGTAGTTATTTGTACTTTTAACGCAGGACTTTTTCAGATACTTTTAACATATATTTTCACTTACTATTCGCATCACAACTCATACAAAGCCACCAAACACAAAAATTGCCAAAAAATTAGTACAAAAAATATTTACATTTAGCTTTTGTTGTTTGCCTATAACAGTAAAGTAATTTTTTACAGCTTCTGCTCCCTTTGTGCAAAAATATATTTGCTGGTATGATTACTTGTTCCCTCATTTAGTTACCCCCCGTAAGGTGCTTATCTGCCTGGGTGGTATTTTACCATTTTTATTCTTTGATCGACTGTGAACACGTAAAAATATTTAGAAAATCAACAAACAGAGCCAGAAATTTCATAAGTAAATTTATTTTTCAGCACGCCTACGGCGCCAAAGGCCATGTGTGGAATTTTAATGGTAATTGTACATGGTTATATCGTGGCTGCATAAAATATTTCATATTTTTATAAAAACTTTTGTGGTTTTACAAAAATATGTGTATATTTACACACTACAACATATAAGCATTGTATAAAATTTTTGCTTATCAAAATATTCTAAAATGACTTATATAATTAAGATAAAGATATTTTCAGGCGAGGGGTTGTATATGGGTAATAAGAAATACACACTTATTTTAACACATTTAAAACTAATTAGAATATTTATTGCAAATCGAAAGTATCAACGCTGTGATTGTTAAACATTCAAAAATTCGATTGCCTCGATTTCTTCGATTTGTAGAAAACACTACGCTCAAAAGAAATGCAAAGTTAATTCAGATATTACAAGAAATATTTTATTGGAATTATATATTATAAATCAAATATATTGACCCAAATACAAATTACCAAAAAAAATAAATTATAAATTATTTATAATATAATAATAAATATGATAAATGAAAGCCAAGCTTTCATTTTGTCAAAATATTTCTGTTATTTGTGTATAGAGCAAAAATATTACTCATACGCACCAGCCTACTGCAAAGAACTCTTATTAATCTCACACAGAATATTTCAGTGAATTTATATTATAATTAAAAATTAAGCTACAAAATTTAAGCCATTTTTAAGTGAAAACTACATACTTTGTTCAGAGTACCTTCTCCTGGGTATAGTAACTTAAATTTATACCTAAGTTAGCCGATGGAGGATGGAGTCACGTGTAGAAGTTCGCGCAAGTGAGGAAAGTTCTCTGATCGCCATTCACTTGGGAGTGGCCGGAAACGATTCTTTTACATATGACTCAAGCAGCTCACGACTTCCGGTCTTTGACCAAGTATCCTCTGGGTAGCCTAAGAACATCCGTTTGAAGGCGAGCTAAAGTGGGAAGGCGACACATCCCCTGCATAGGGTTTTGCGCTGGGTTTGGGACCCGCCACGTAAAAAAACACCCGCAATGAAAAAGCGCAAACAGCCTCGGATGAGAGACCCTCCTTTTGATGACGACCATGGCAAATGAAATAAGGACTATGATTTGAGGGCATGCACCTGGAATGTCCGATCCCTTAATTGGGAAGGAGCCGCTGCCCAGCTGGTTGATGTCCTCGTAAAAACAAAGGCTGACATCACCGCCGACCAAGAAATGCGATGGACGGGACAAGGACAGATACGAGTGGGTCCTTGTGGCATTTACTATATTGGCCATATAAAGAGTGCAAGTTTGGTGTTGGATTCGTGGTGGGAGAGAGACTCCGTCGCCGAGTACTATCATTCACTCCTATGAATGAACGTCTAGCCACAATCCGCATTAAAGCGAGGTTCCTAAAGATATCGCTGATTTGCGCCCACGCCCCGACGGAAGAGAAGGACGATGTGACCAAAGATGCCTTTTATGAGTGCTTGGAGCGCACTTATGAGAGATGCCCCCGCCACGATGTCAAAATCGTGCTTGGTGACTTCAACGCCAGGGTGGGCAAAGAAGGTATCTTTGGCACTACGGTCGGTAAATTCAGCCTCCACGACGAAACATGCCCAAATGGGTTGACGCTGATCAACTTCGCCGGGGCCCGAAATATGGTTATCTGTAGTACTAGATTCCAACATAAGAAGATTCATCAAGCTACCTGGCTGTTTCCGAATCGAAAAACTACCAACCAGATCGATCATGTTGTGATAGATGGAAGACACGTCTCCAGTGTTTTAGATGTGCGTGCACTCCGAGGTCCTAACATCGACTCAGACCACTATCTTGTTGCAGCCAAGATTCCCACCCGCCTCTGTGCAGCAAAAAATGCACGCCAACAAACACAAGGAAGGTTCGACGTCGTGAAGCTGCAATCACAACAAACAGCTGAACAATTTTCTACTCGGTTTGCACTCCTGATCTTTGAGAGCACTCGTCAACAACTCGGTATAAGGGAACTGTGGGACGGCATTTCAAACTCCTTACAGCTGCAACCGAAACCATTGGTTTTCGGAAAGTGCAAAAGAACAGCTGGTACGACGAGGAGTGCCGTGTCGCATCGGAAAGAAAACCGGCTGCCTACCTCGCAACGTTAGGATCGGCCACAACACGTGCAGGATGGGATAGATACCGAGAGCTGAAGAGGGAAGCGAGACGCCTCTGCAGACGGGAAAAGAAAGAGGCCGAAATGCGTGAGTACGAAGAGCTTGATAAGCTGGCCGACAGGGGTAATGCTCGAAAATTCTACGAAAAGATGCGGCGGCTTACAGAAGGTTTCAAGACCGGAGCATACTCTTGTAGAACCCCCAAAGGTGATCTAGTTACCGATGCCCAGAGCATACTTAAATTATGGAGGGAACACTTCTCCAGCCTGCTGAATGGCAGTGAAAGCACAACACCGGGAGAAGGCGAACCCGATTCCCCAATCGATGACGATGGAGCAGACGTTCCATTACCCGACCATGAAGAAGTTCGAATAGCAATTACCCGCCTGAAGAACAACAAAGCGGCAGGGGCCGATGGATTGCCGGCCGAGCTATTCAAACACGGCGGCGAAGAACTGATAAGGAGCATGCATCAGCTTCTTTGTAAAATATGGTCGGAAGCATGCCATAAAAAAGGAGACCCCACAATCTGCGCCAACTACCGTGGGATTAGCCTCCTCAACATCGCATATAAGGTTCTATCGAGCGTATTGTGTGGAAGATTAAAACCCACCGTCAACAAACTGGTCTGACCTTATCAGTGTGGCTTTAGACCTGGCAAATCAACAACCGACCAGATATTCACCATGCGCCAAATCTTGGAAAAGACCCGTGAAAGAAGAATCGACACACACCACCCCTTCGTCGGTTTTAAAGCTGCTTTCGACAGCACGAAAAGGAGCTGCCTTTATGCCACGATGTCTGAATTTGGTATCCCCGCAAAACTAATACGGCTGTGTAAACTGACGTTGAACAACACTAAAAGCTCCGTCAGAATCGGGAAGGACCTCTCCGAGCCGTTCCCTGTCGTGCGACTTCTTCAATCTGCTGCTGGAGAAAACTATTGGAGCTGCAGAACTTAATCGAGCAGGTACAATCTTTCATAAGAGTGTACAGCTGCTGGCGTATGCCGATGATATTGATATCATTGGCCTCAACACCCGAGCCGTTAGTTCTGCTTTCTCCAAACTGAATGAGGAAGCAAAGCAAATGGGTTTGGCGGTGAACGAGGGCAAGACGAAATATCTCCCGTCATCAAACAAACAGTCGTCGCACTCGCGACTTGGCTCTCACGTAACTCTGACAGTCATAACTTTGAAGTTATAGATAATTTCGTCTATCTTGAAACCATCGTAAACACCACCAACAATGTCAGCCTGGAAATCCAACGCAGGATTACTTTTGCCAACAGGTGCTACTTCGGACTGAGTAGGCAATTGAGAAGCAAAGTCCTCTCTCGACGAACAAAAGCCAAACTCTATAAGTCGCTCATAATTCCCGTCCTGCTATATGCTGCAGAGGCTTGGACGATGTTAACAACGGATGAGTCGACGTTGCGAGTTTTCGAGAGAAAAGTTCTGCGAAAGATTTATGGTCCTTTGCATGTTGGCCACGGCGAATATCGCATTCGATGGAACGATAAGCTGTAGTTCAGCGAATTAAAAGACAGCGGCTATGGTGGCTAGGTCATGTTGTCCGGATGGACGAAAACACTCCAGCTCTGAAAGTATTCGACGCAGTACTCTCCGGGGGAAGCAGAGAAGAGGAAGACCTCCACTCCGGTGGAAGGACTAAGTGGAGAAGGACCTGACTTCGCTTGGAATGTCCAATTAACGCCACGTAGCGAAAAGTAAAAGACGACTGGCGCGCGGTTGTTAACTCGGCTATAATCGCGTAAGCGGTTTCTACGCCAAATTAAGAAGAAGAAGTTAGCCGAACTTTAGGATGGAAAAAACGAATTAATGCAAATTTAAATATGGAACATATTTTTTTCTTGCATTATTCTTTTACCAAAAAGCTTCGCCATTTCCTGAACCAACTCCTGTAGAAAACTTCTTTACACACTTAGAGAAACCCTAGAGAGTATTGAAGTTGAAATATGTTAACACTAGATATATGTAACATGTTTTAAGAAGTTTCTTAATTTGTTACTGCCAATATATGGCAACAATGGTGCCGGGTAAACACGTGTGTATAACTTGCTCCAAGATTATAAGGGGAAACTCAGGAAGTATTAGCTGCAATAGTTGTAAGAATTGGTTCCACAAGAAGTGCATCGACTTGAGTGACGATGGTTTCAAGAAAATTGCTGTTGCGTTTCGGAAAACTGGTCATATTGACTAACGGTGCTCTGGCTATCACTCAGATGTTAGTATTATTGAGGCAATCAACGACAGTGATGACGACGACAATAACTTGCCGTTATCAACAAGCAAATCGGAGTTGGAGAAAATGTTTGAGAAATACTTAACACCGTTCAAGAAAACACTTGAAAATATTCAGAGCAGCGTTGCAGGGATTCGGCTGGACTTGAACAAGTTGGCAGAGAACAACAGAGCAGTCTCCCAGCATTTATAAGCAATTAGAAAATAGGGTCGATGCACTTAATGTGGATCCCAGCATTATAATATCGGAGATAAATGATCGCAATAAGCGTGAAATGGAGGTTATTGCTTTGAACGTGCCGGAGTCTGAGAAGCCGGTAGGCTATGATCGACGTCTGGATGATTTGGAGAAGGTTGTCGCATTATTACCACAGGAGATGTCAGAGGTAGGTCCGAAACTCGGTCTCCGTAGACTCGGTCGTCCTGTGGTAGGTAAGATTCGTCCGCTATTACTAACTACAGAGTATATACATAGCAGATGCTAGGAGTCTATTGCGTATAAAGACAGCTGGTAAGTCTGGCATCTGAATGAGACTTAAGGCGAACCTAACTCGAGCTCAGTAAGAGCATCTCAGGAATCTACGTACGGAGCTTGATAATCTAACTAAGGGCGGAAATAACAGCAAGACAATTAGATATATTAATGGGGTAACGAGGATAGTTGATAAACAGACTTTTCGTGCGCCAAAAGAAAAGCCTAAAGATTCGTAATTTACATATGTTGTTACGTTATTTTGCATTTCAGGTGGTGACGATATATACTATCAAAATACACAAGGGTTAAGAACAAAATTAAAAGAGTTCTTAATCTCATCAGCAGGGCATCAATGTGATTTGATTTGTGTTAGCGAGTCATGGCTTCATGAATCAATATCAGATAGTTAAGTGGTGGACGATACGTATTTAATATTTAGGAAAGATAGAGACAACCAAATAAGCAATTGCACGAGAGGTGGAGGTGTTTTCATTGCGGAAAAACGTAGCATTGATGCTGAACTACTGAGAGCGTTGGGCAAGGGTGAAACAGTTCACACTATCTACACGGACTTCAGCAAAGCCTTCGACATGACGGATTATGAGCTCTTAATAGAAAAGATGGATCGCTACGGAGTGGCGGGAAATGTATTGAGTTGGTTCAACTCGTACTTGACTGAGAGATTCCTGCAGATGCGAGTAAATGGTTATGTGTCGTCCGAGTTTAAAGTGTCGTCCGGGGTTCCACAGGGTTCCCATCTGGTGCCAGTGCTGTTTTGCATATTTGTCAACGACATTGGGGACAAAATATCGTCGGACTTTTTACTTCGGAGGAAAGTTAAGTACTGTGGATGATATTAGTGTATTACAGCAAGACCTTGATAGACTTGAGGAGTGGTGCGACGAAAATAAATTGAGTTTAAATTTAAAAAAGTGCGTGGTGATGTTCTTGTCACGGTCCTTGAGTGGTCGTCCAGCTGTTTACCGTATCGCTGATCATCAACTAGAAGAAATCACAGTAATAAAAGATCTTGGTGTCACGATTGACAATGCACTAAACTTCGCACATTGACAAAATTACATCACAGGCTTACAAGACACTTGGGTTCATATTCAGATGTGGGGATGACTTCAAGAATGCTGATACGTTCGTAAGGCTGTACTCGACCTTAGTGCGTCCGATGTTGGAGTATTATTCATTGGTTTGGTACCGACAAAGTGGAGAGAGTGCAGAAGAAACTCTGTACATATGCCGCGTACTTCCTGGGACGTAAAGGATGGGTCGAAGGCTCGGAGTAGGTTCGTGGTCAATTTGGGATTTGTGAACTGATGAGTCGGAGACAAGTATCAGATCTCTTGTTTGCTTTTAAGTCACTAAATGGATTAATCGACTCTCCGGAAATTTTGGAACAATTCGGCATTGTAGGCCGCTGCCTGGGTTGAGGTCGCACAGACTGTTAGAAACAGTCAATTCTTCGAAGAACTACGTGCGGGGTGGACCGAGGAGCAGCGTTGTAGACTTAGTCAATATAAATTATAAAAATATTAATATGTTTGGTTGTACGTATGAGAGCTACGTCTCAAGGGTTAAGGAATTAATTAATAATGTATCAATCATGTATCATTAATGTGTGATTTGCCTAGTCATGGATATGCCTTCTTTTTTATTTTGTTTTTGTCATACTTCTCTGTACATAGCCGATTGGCGTGAATAATAAATAAATAAATATTTATCTGTTCACTTACTTATTCTGCCACAAATTTCAACATTTGACTCCAAACCCGCTGTGAAGTTATTTCGTTAATAAAAAGCAAGCATCTGTTGCTAACAATTTGACACTTTTATGAGATACCTCTCTGCATACCCCTCATAAATTAAAAATGTGCACGAAATAAAAAAGGCATTTGGATGTATACAAATCAGAGACCTGCACGAGTAATTAAAAAAGTAACATGTTAGCAAGCGGCGATGCCGATGCGGCGAGTACACGCTACGTAACGGTACTTTGGCATCGTGGGCATCGGCATCGTGGGTATCGGCATCGCGGCATCGCCGATTACTAACATGTTACTCAATTAGTATTGTGCGCGAAGAAAAGAACTGGCATTTTCGCATTAGAAAAGTTTTTGCATTTGTGCTATTATTTAAATCTATATAATGGAAATTTTACAACGCATTAAAAGTGGTGTTTATAAAATTAGTGATGCATCGGGTTAAAGTGACATCTGGAGGTTTTACAATAAAATTGTGGATACCGAGACGGGGGAGAATGTACCCTATGTTATATGTTCAAATTGTGAAAAAACATTCAAATTTGGTAAAGGGGCTAGTTCTTCAAATTTGAAAAAGCACACATGCTACAAACGCCAATCCACAGAAGAAAGTGATTCAGTTCTAATTGTTTAAAATTTATGTTATGTTATGTTATGTTATGTTATGTTATATTGAATTAATTTATGTTTAAATGAAGAGAATTTTATTAATTTTTTCCTAATAAAGGGTGATTTTTTAAGAGCTTGATAACTTTTTAAAAAAAAAAAAAACGCATAAAATTTGCAAAATCTCATCGGTTCTTTATTTGAAACGTTAGATTGGTTCATGACATTTACTTTTTGAAGATAATTTCATTTAAATGTTGACCGCGGCTGCGTCTTAGGTGGTCCATTCGGAAAGTCCAATTTTGGGCAACTTTTTCGAGCATTTCGGCCGGAATAGCCCGAATTTCTTCGGAAATGTTGTCTTCCAAAGCTGGAATAGTTGCTGGCTTATTTCTGTAGACTTTAGACTTGACGTAGCCCCACAAAAAATAGTCTAAAGGCGTTAAATCGCATGATCTTGGTGGCCAACTTACGGGTCCATTTCTTGAGATGAATTGTTGTCCGAAGTTTTCCCTCAAAATGGCCATAGAATCGCGAGCTGTGTGGCATGTAGCGCCATCTTGTTGAAACCACATGTCAACCAAGTTCAGTTCTTCCATTTTTGGCAACAAAAAGTTTGTTAGCATCGAACGATAGCGATCGCCATTCACCGTAACGTTGCGTCCAACAGCATCTTTGAAAAAATACGGTCCAATGATTCCACCAGCGTACAAACCACACCAAACAGTGCATTTTTCGGGATGCATGGGCAGTTCTTGAACGGCTTCTGGTTGCTCTTCACCCCAAATGCGGCAATTTTGCTTATTTACGTAGCCATTCAACCAGAAATGAGCCTCATCGCTGAACAAAATTTGTCGATAAAAAAGAAAAGAACCGAACACTGATTTTGGTAATAAAATTCAATGATTTGCAAGCGTTGCTCGTTAGTAAGTCTATTCATGATGAAATGTCAAAGCATACTGAGCATCTTTCTCTTTGACACCATGTCTGAAATCCCACGTGATCTGTCAAATACTAATGCATGAAAATCCTAACCTCAAAAAAATCACCCGTTATAAGGTAAAAACGAAAGAAAAATCACAAGAATTTGCTTTTATGTTTGTACTTCGTTTCATTTGTCATTGACGATACCAGATAATAATCGTACGATGCCGCGATGCCGATGCGCAATGTTACCTTCGCATCGTGGTAATCGTCAGAAGTGTTACTTAGTAACGTAATCGTACGATGGCTACCTTAATCGTGCAGGTCTCTGATACAAACATATTTGCTCTATAAGATCACAGACACAGTTCCAGTTGAATATACTAAAGGTAAACCCTTTTATTGATTTCATAAGTTATTTAAATGATAACATAATAATTAGTTCGTTTCAGTGACACTTCTCTCCTTTATTGTCGCATCCGCTTGAATTGCTCTTTCACTATTATCTGCTATAACCGGCTTTAAATATTTAAATTACATCAAGCCTAAAGGAAACATTTCAATAAAATTGATTATACATAATATCTTTTTCTGGGAAAATTTAAATTTAATATATAATTTTACCGTTACTCATACGAAATGTTATTATAAAGTATTTGCAAAGAACTTGTCAAAATTAGAACTCAATTACATTAGATTTTAGAAATATAGAAAATTTAAGTATGAAACCATATTATAAAATTTACTTTTATCCCATCACACTTAAAACTATTTATTTCAATGTGTCTTCAACAATTTTGACAGTTTCTGCTCATACTCCTTCTAATGCATCCACAAACATTTAACTGAAAATCGGTTCATATACTAATAACAATTTAGAATAATGATGCTAAAAACTCTTAAATGATAATGTTTAAACAAATTTATTTAAGTTATAGTAAACATCGTTACGAATTTTTGATCTCTGCGTGTAAACTCGGTTCTTTATACCTGAAAATTTTATTACATATCCATATGTCACCTGTCCACTTTTTTTTGAAGTCAGAGTCGAAGTTTGTAACGGTAATCCGCTAAACCTAACCTACTCTCAACTCCAGACTTTCCCACGTGGGAGTGATAAGACATTAAAGTCTCCTCTATGGCACGGACTGATAAACGATTAATCTGCTCTATATGCTCAGTGCTCAGTCAGCTCAGTTTTTTCATGATTGATGACAGCTTTCCAGTTCTCAGTTAACTGTAACATCAATGTCGTAAAAATTTCCACCGCAAAATTACCGCCGAGTGTAGTATCAAGTTTTCCCTTGCACTTAAAAAGTGAGGTAGTACAAACCTAATGTCGAGCTGGAATCTGGTGCTGGTAGCTTCTAAAGCACTCATGACCACTTAGTATTTGATTTTGGTGTAAATTCAGGTCCCCATGCCGTATGTTTATCCACAAATGGATGTCCGGTTTCAGTCTGCGGGTTCACCGTCCTTTGAATGAGGTTTGCCACCGCTGCTGCCTTATTGTTAAGCTTTTAACTCCCTCTTATCTTTTGGCTCCTATAGACTGCATGACAACTATAATAACCGCTGGTATTCATCATCCTGGATGTCAGTGTGTATAATACTGGCTATTACTGGATTCATATTGGAGCCTTATAATTTTATAATACAACCGGCCGTCATGGCATTTATGATTTTATTCGCTTTACCTGCAGTGTGTTCCAGGTGATATTCCTTAAATTTTGGCACTCGAAATAGAATAGCTCTCAACACCTTCATCAGTATCGAATAATAGTCGCCTGTTAAAAATAACTCATTTTGTTCTGCATTTTTCATCGCTTGCCACTTACTGCGCATTTCGTAGTGTCAATGGCATTGTTTAGTGTGTGGGAGACCTCTTTTCCATAAAGCTGTATTGCCTTTCTAGTACTTTGATACTCATTACTTTCGAAAAATTTGCCAATTGGTTCCTCCATAGGCTTTTTTGTTTGGAAAGTAGATTCAATCGCTGGACTTTTTATGGGTCGCGGAATATCCCTCCTTTTAAACACTCATTTGTAGGCCATCTGATCCAGGTCCCTGGCTGTTTTTACATTTTTCAGTTAAGGTTTTTTTTTTTTGATTAGTTAAATCACGAGGAAGTGCACGAGCAGGGTAAAAGAAAAAACCGAAAAAGGCAAATGAACAATAACAATAAGTTAAGGAGCATTGTAATTGCTAATTATAATAGCACAAACATTAATTATTTTAATTAATAAAAGGTAACGCAGTCACAGTGGGTAGCCAACACAAGTAACAGGTTATGACAGGTTTTTTACTTGTAAAGGAAGTTGAATGGCATAGTGCTAAACGAGGTGTTTGATATTCCCAGAACATTTGAATTGAAAATTGTACGCAAAGTTGCAAAATACTTAATATGTGAAAAAATTTAAAAATTTTATGTACCCAAAAAGAAATGTATTCAATGTCTCGTGTGGCCAAAGCCACATTTATCTATTTTCATATATGATAAGCATTTTAAATTTATTTAGAAAAAGGTATTTTAGATTATTCGCACCAGTATGTTCTAGTCTTCTTCTTTTTGAACTACAACCGTGGGTCAGTTTGGGCCAGTTATTCCCATGCTTTATGAGGTCACACCAATTGCGCATCCTTAGCGCAGACAGGCAACCTTGCCACCGTCATCTACCCATGGATCTCAAATCGAAGGAACTTTTCACTGGATCATCATCTTCCATACGAATGTCGTGGGCGAACTAGCGAATTCGTTGAACTTTGCGGAGATTAACATTTTCCATGTCAACATAAGGCTCATACAGTTCGTGGTTCTATGTTCTTCGATATTCATCGCTCTCGCGGACGACCGTAAAAATCTTACGGGAGCAGTTCTATTGAATGCTTGCTCATCTCGGTTCATTATCGTGTTTTTACGCCGTATGATAGTATGAGAATGATGACAAACTTGTTAACTTAACTTTTGTTCTTCGAGAGAGGGATCTGCTTTTCAATTGCCTGCCGATTTGAATATAGCACCTGTTGGCAAGAGTTATTCTACGCTTGATTTCCAAGAAATTGATGGTGTTTTCGTCAAATAAAAAGTCGTTCTTTTTTTGAAATGTATAGTTGTCAACAGTGTAAATGAATATATATAATAAATATCAACGAGAAGAAAAGTAGTCTGCTTATTTTATTGGTTACATGTACATACATATATACATATGTATGTACGTGTCACATTTGTAAATGAATGTTAGAAACATCAACGAGAAGAAGAAGAGTCTGAAATCATCGACCAGCGCGGTGACACGTACACCACGAGATTATTTTACGTTTCTTAAGAATAAATTCTTAGAATAACATGAAATATGTATTTATCTGTAACTTAACTACAACACACACAAAAAAACATTGTTAATGAATATACTATTGAAAATCCTGACAAACGTGTTTCCTTTATTTAATGTACGGCACGATACAGTACGATGCGTTAAAGTAAGTATCTCATTAACAACAGTGACATAGAGCCCCTGATGCGAGAAATTTTTATATATGGTTTCTGGGTACTTTGGTTTCCCCTCGTTCTCCACAAAGCCAACCTCTGTCAAATATTATTTTAAACTGAAAAAGGCTGCGCTGATGGCTCTGTTGTTGAGACCTACATATTATGTGCTTACCGTAATAGCATTGTACGAGTACTTTGATTGCCATTCAGATTAGCGACGCGGATCACTTATTCCGGCATTATAATGTAGAAAACGCACGAGAGAAAATCTCGTTTGTCTGATGTCGATTGGCATATTACGGAGTAACTTTTTATTTAAGGTAAATATATAAGCTCCGGAAAGTACATTGGTTAACTTTTCTCTAAAAGATAAATAAACTTGTGTTACTTGTATTTAAATAATCGTCCAAATGTGAATTTTCCTGCAAATAAAGTCACATAAAACTCAGCGTTAAAGCCAAACGATATACGTATTGTCGTATGTGTGTGTCAGCTAGGGATATTTAGTTGAATAATGTATTGAAATACAATGTAGTCATACAAGGCACAGAACTTTTAATTCTCGTTAAAAGAAGACAAGGTAAGCAAATTAAATATTACATAATTTTTATACTCTTGTAACCAGTTGCTGCAGAGTTCAATAGTTTTGTTCACTAAATGGTTGTACGTATCATCTAAAACTAAACTAGATAGATATAGGGTTATATACTATATATGTATATGAATGATCAGTGTAACGAGAAATCCGGTTGACTGTCTGTCCGTCCGTCCGTCCGTGTAAAACTGAGATACCTTGATGAAATTTGGTATGCAGGTTTCTTAGTACAAAAAAAAACGCCATTAACCGAAAACCAATAAAGTGCCATAACTAAGCACTAAATTAAGATATAAAACTGTAATTTCGCACAGATAATCGCAGTAGTCAGAGGCACCTGCGGGCAAACAATTTTAATGTATATATCTCCTAAACCACTAAAGCTACAATGACAAAATTCGTCTAGCACAAATAATACATGAACTCCTACCGATAGTGTGAAAATATATGAAATCGAAAGAATGAAAATGAACGAAATCGGGCAATAACTACGCCTACTGCCCCTGTAGCACAGTTTTAAATTCCAAATTGATTCTTTTACTTTTTCAATATACAAATCAAGAAGCAATTAATAAAGTGGGAATAATAATATGTAAGTTATCTCAATGAAAATTAGCTAGTGTTTTTTACTCATAGTATCTCTGTGCCTAAAATTTAAGCGAAAATTTGACTTACCCCCCATATAACTAATATCAGGATTTTCAAACATCCGGCTGACTTTACTCTAAATGATTCGTTTTTTAGTGACATGTTAATAGGATGAGGTAATGGGAGTATATTATTGAGATGATAAAATCTGGTGGATACTACCCAAACTTCTTTATACTACATGTTATGATTTTTCTAACATACCTTATGTGTCTGGCGTTTTATATAGTATATGTATGTATAAAATTGTTTGGATTTCGATCCTCAAAGTATTTCCATGTCTTTGATATTTGCAAGTTGCAGGAGTATAAAATGTTCGGTTGCACCCGAACTTAGCACTTCCTTACTTGTTTAATTTTATTTATTATATTTGAAGCGATCATCAAGTTGCTGGCACGTTTACTCTAATATACAAATACAGTATGCCTGTTTAAGTAAACATATCTAATTCCCCGGCAACAAACTATTCAGTTTGCCCTCAACGGACAATTTTTTACAATATTTGTAGTTAGTATTTAACCATAAGTATAGCTAATAATATTTTAGGTGAAGATTAAAATACAAATGTATTGGTAGGGAACATTTGTTGTGAACGAGCCTTATTTTTGTTCTGTTTGATTATCATGACAGCTGTCAAACATATTGAACAACCTCACAGTCATTGAACATACAAAAAACGAGCTTAACACATGCAAAAACATATGATTATTTTGCCACTCTATTTGAATGAGAATGGGTAGTAATACAATATACAATAATACAAATACAATAAATATATGTATATTATGTAGCTTTTTATTTTATAGGTACCTTTGTAGTGAAAAGTATAGCATACAATATTTATTATATATGTATATTTTATATTGACAAAGCTGTTTTGTTGTTTTATTTCGACTTTATTAAGAGTTAGTACATTTTTTGTTTTTCGTTTCTTACTTTGCATTGTAGAAATCTGCTTTGAAATTTATCAAATTATATTAAATAAATAGTTCTTTTAGCAAGGAAATATATAAAATATTGCAGTTAAAGAAAATTTTTTTAAAAGTGCAAAGTTGGATTACAAAGCACATATTTCGATAAAAAACTATTGGGTTGTCAAAAAAGTCTTGCGGTATTTTCTCTAGTTGGCGCTGAAAGCGCGTAGTTCTAGTTTTATTCGTCGCATCGGGTCATGCTATACCTTTCTGGCTAACACGTGTTTGATTGATTGTCGTTTCTTTTAAGTCGTTCGTGAGTTATAGCGTCGCAAACATGGAGCAAAATAAAGAGAAAATACGGCATATTTTACAGTACTACTACGATAAAGGCAAAAATGCATCTCAAGCCGCCAATAAAATTTGTGGAGTTTATGGACCGATACAGTTTCCGTTTCCACCGTACAACGATGGTTTCAACGTTTTCGTTCTGGTGTAGAGATGGTCGAAAATGCGCCACGCTCCGGAAGACCTGTCGTCGAAAATTGCGATAAAATCAGTGAATTGGTCGAAAGAGACCGGCATAGTAGCAGCCGTAGCATCGGTCAAAAGCTGGGCATGAGTCATCAAAAATTCATTTCAATTTCAACAAAAAAAAAATTCAATAAAAATTCCGCAAGACTTTTTTGATAACCAATATAATGATTATCATATATAAGTTTTTTTAGATATATTAAACCAACCTTGTACAAAAGTGTGATGAAGCTGCAATCTTTCTTAAGAGTCATGTAAGTTTCAAAAGTTTGGTGAAGAATAGCGCATAGCTGACTGCGTTTGTGCCAAAAAGTGCGGGAAAATTTTAGTGCACAGCGACAAACTTAATCAGAAGACAAATTTATGCAAATCGATTTGCTGCATCAAAACGCAAACTTTAACTAATATTCATTTCGTTTAGCTTTACATACGTATGTATGCTTGTTGACAGTAGCGTGACTGAAAACACGCTTGGCCTACAAATAATTCGATATTTTATGCAAAACATGTTCGGTATAAACAAAGTTTTCCTAGCTCAGAAAGTCATTGAAAAGTCATGAAAAGACAATAGACTGAAAAATAGAAAAGAGTAAAAGCATTTTTATACATCTTTTGTTTTGAAATGCGTCTGTTCAAAAGTTATATAGACATGTACATATCGTCACCTGAAATGCAAAATAACGTAACATCACTTTTCATAGGTTTACAGTAGAAGCAAAAAACCGTATAAAAAGAAAACCACTTGAGATATTGAAACAAAATTTTCAAATCTGAATTAACATGAAACTATAAGTATATTTCAGAAAAAAATAAAGAAAAAATTAAGCAAATTTTATAGTAGGTGTCTTACGTTATTTTGAATTTTCATTTCTGAAACAAAATAACGTATGATCAATCTAAATTTGTATTAAAATTAAAAATTTTAAATATTAATACTTTTTTTTATTTTAAATAAAAACAGTTGCAAGTTTTTCATATTTTATGTTATTTTTATTATTAACATATACATAAGTACTAGAAAAAATTTAAATATTTCAAGCTAAAAAATGAGGATAATGTTTCATTATTATTTATTAAATAACAAATTATTCAAAAGGTACATTATCATAAAAGTAATAACAGTCTGCTGGAATTAAAGCTTTTAGGTCCTGCAGATGTTGCCATTTCTTCTTAGTTATTGTTAAACTTTGTAAAAGCATGGACTGCTGAATTCCTAAAAAAGCCCGGGTCTGATCACTTAGATCATGGAGTCGCTAAGCCGAACTCTGGCGGCTCCTTCTTTACCCATATACCGAGGGAGTTGTGGGTGGGAAGAAGCCGTTGGAGAAAAGGAACAGTGAGCTTCTTCACGGATGGGTCAAAGGTGGAGGGGTCTGCTGTAAGGAGCTCTCTATCAACTCCAGTAGATTTACTACTCCGGAGTGCAGCCTCCTTCTGAGAGCGAAAGCTTGGCCAGCGCTGGGCCACAATTTTTACACACGCTGTCGTCATCGTCCTATTGGCTTCTATGCAGTAACGCTGGGAATCCTACCAGACGCCATCTGCAGAAGCCGTATGGAAGAAGATTAGGTGGAAACAACTCAACACTTCCTTCTTGGCTGTCTTGCGTTAAGGAGGTCAAGACTTAAACACTTGGAGGCGCATACCTTCAGATATCCCACCGAACTGGCGGGAAGCGTTTTGTTAATTTATAAGTTCAAGCACAGGGGTTCTTCTTTTCCATGGCCTCACAAAGGGCTACATATATGTATGTATATAGTAGTCCACGTCCGATCAACCATGTAGCCCAAACTAACCAAAGAACACTGAACTTAATCACTAAAAATAAACATAAACAATAAATGAACGCTAACTTCGATATAAAAAAACAAACACTCTGTTATATTTACATGCATGAGTGATGATACGTTATTTTGTTTAACGAAATCAAGCACTTGATGATACGTTTTTTTTGAATTTTTAGTATAGCTTGGGTATTTTTGATCCCAGAAGCTTAAAATTTGTGACACATATGTAATATGATGTGGTGATTCGTAATCAGTAAAAAACTCAATTTTGAATTTTTTGATGATACGTTATTTTGCATTTCAGGTGACGATATGTATGTATGTAGGAAAAAAGCACTACCAAACTGTGTTCTCTTTATAGCTACTAAATCATATATTTTGTAGGACTTCTATCTATGACGATTTAAATTATATGACATTCGGTTTTCTTCTTGTATTTTTAAATATTTTCTTTGACTATTTTTCGTAACATTTGACGATCTTCATTTAAGTCATTTATAACCGTATACTCTAATAATTCCGTTAGCTCTGGCATGATGGCTACACGCATGTTAATACTTTGAAAGGAGACGGTTTCATATTTCGCGGTGTATTGTTTATGAACTCTTGAATTTTTTCTACATGCTTATACCAATTAGCGGGTGTCTTTGTACATAACTTAAGCAACATACATATGTACATAGGTATAATAATTTTATAAAATCATTCCACTTGCTCGTTACCTCTTGGAACGCCCGTTGTTATATTCTCGTGATGACAATGTTGTATTTTCTCGTTATGACAATATGTTTAAAAGAAATTCGATGTAAAAGCTGTCCCCTATAAGCCGTCTCGGGTTACCAAAATTGGCTGACTGTTTTTTAGTGTATGCACCACTGCTTCAGCTGCAGTATTTTCAGTAGGGTATAACCACACAAATTGACTGAAGCCATCCACTTCTACCAATATATAATTGTACAAATTATTGGTCGTTTCTAGTGGCCCTACATGATAAATGTAATATGTAGTTAATGGATTATCTATAATATTTAGAAATCACTCTTTCTTTCCTGACTTGGTTTCATTAATAATGCACTCAATAGAGCTTTGAACTACTTGACTAACTTTACTCTTGACTTGGGGAATATAATACGACTTTTCTGACAGATCCTGAGTTTTAAACTTAGTGATTTCGCCATCCATTAGCTTTGGTACTGCAATCAATGCCTTTGCAGAATTTAAAAAAAAGGATATCAAATTTATTATAAAAGTCTTCACATTCGTATTTTTCTAGTATTTTGCGTACTGGTTTCGTCTACTCATATATTGTACCGGGTGTAATTGTTAATCGTTAAAATTTTTCTGTAACAAAATTGCACCATAACCCCATTTACTTCCATCTGCATGTACCACAATAATTTTCTCAAAAGGTTTTACAAAGGTCTAGCTATCTCATTGCATACTCAAATACAAATGGAGAAAATAGGACGTCAACCCCAAAAACCTCTTTAACGTTTCTCTGTCGAATCGTAGAGGAGAATTTCGTACAGCAGCCGTCTTTTCTCTCGATATTTAAATAGTGCAGTTACCATTACGTTGAAGGAATTGACATTTTCCCCACTTAACCTCATATGACTCACTAAATTCTAAAACTTATTTTAGATTCTGAATCTACTGGTACATGAAAAAATCCGTTCTACAAGTCTAACAATTTAGTACACTCTTATAATTCCTTTCATTTAGATTAATCACATCAAACTGCTTAATCCACCCATTGCGCATTCTTTTTTGGTCATTTCTTTCTTTTTCAATATCATCTTAAATATCATGGCTTAATTTTTCTCTACTTCGTTGATAGTCTCTATATTCTGACTTAATTTTATTTTTAAAAACAAGAAAAAACGTTAACTTCGATTGCACCGAAGCTAAATACCCTTCACAGGTGCATTTCTGTTAGTAACTATGTGTTCAGTTTGTATGGAAGCTATATGCTATAGTAATCCGTTCTGAACAATTTCTTCGGAGATTACATTGTTGCTTTAGAAAATGATATATGTATAACAAATTTCGTGGATATATGTATCTTGTCAAATGTGAAAGTGGTCCATACAAGAACTTGATTTCGATCGTTCAGTTTGTATGACAGCTATATGCTATAGCTAACCGATCTGAACAATTTCTTCGGAGATTACATTATTGCTTTAGAAACTAATATATACCAAATTTCGTGAATATATCTTGTCAAATGTGAAAGTTGTCCATATAAGAACTTGACTCCGGTCGTTCAGCTTCTATAGCAGCTGTACTCGTATGTTAGAGTGGTCCAATATCGGCCATTCCGACCAATGAGCAGCTTCTTGAAAAGAAAATGACGTTTGCAAATTGTCAAAACGATATTATAATAACTTTGTCTTCTGTTAAAACGATATCCACGTCTTTTGATAGCCTTTCCTATCATACTTGCAAATTGAATGTCTTGTTCTCCGACTACATGGAATGTGACTTTTAATAATAAGTCGTCTACCTGCATAACAGTATCAAAACTCCCAATTGCCTGAATGACATTTGAACAAGCAGTAGCTTCCTTTTCTTGTTACTGAAACTGATTTGAGTAGCACTTAATATCAACGTATCATAACGTATCAATTTAAGAGAACATCCTGAATCAGTTACAGCTTCGAACTTTAAATCGTTTGCATTCACTGTTTTAAAGTGTACTTCTTCCCTTACATTGTTAACAAATGGCTGAAAACTTTTATTTCCCAAAGTAACGGGTGATTTTTTTGAGGTTAGGATTTTCATGCATTAGTATTTGACAGATCACGTGGGATTTCAGACATGGTGTCAAAGAGAAAGATGCTCAGTATGCTTTGACATTTCATCATGAATAGACTTACTAACGAGCAACGCTTGCAAATCATTGAATTTTATTACCAAAATCAGTGTTCGGTTCTTTTCTTTTTTCGGACAAATTTTGTTCAGCGATGAGGCTCATTTCTGGTTGAATGGCTACGTAAATAAGCAAAATTGCCGCATTTGGGGTGAAGAGCAACCAGAAGCCGTTCAAGAACTGCCCATGCATCCCGAAAAATGCACTGTTTGGTGTGGTTTGTACGCTGGTGGAATCATTGGACCGTATTTTTTCAAAGATGCTGTTGGACGCAACGTTACGGTGAATGGCGATCGCTATCGTTCGATGCTAACAAACTTTTTGTTGCCAAAAATGGAAGAACTGAACTTGGTTGACATGTGGTTTCAACAAGATGGCGCTACATGCCACACAGCTCGCGATTCTATGGCCATTTTGAGGGAAAACTTCGGACAACAATTCATCTCAAGAAATGGACCCGTAAGTTGGCCACCAAGATCATGCGATTTAACGCCTTTAGACTATTTTTTGTGGGGCTACGTCAAGTCTAAAGTCTACAGAAATAAGCCAGCAACTATTCCAGCTTTGGAAGACAACATTTCCGAAGAAATTCGGGCTATTCCGGCCGAAATGCTCGAAAAAGTTGCCCAAAATTGGACTTTCCGAATGGACCACCTAAGACGCAGCCGCGGTCAACATTTAAATGAAATTATCTTCAAAAAGTAAATGTCATGAACCAATCTAACGTTTCAAATAAAGAACAGATGAGATTTTGCAAATTTTATGCGTTTTTTTTTTTAAAAAAGTTATCAAGCTCTTATTTATGTTACTTGGTTACTTTTTACATCTCTGAAACCATACTTTTGTTGCTTTTGCATTCGAACGAACATTACACTTAAAACATTTGTATTGCTTTTGTGGGCATTGAGCTGCCATATGATCTTTGTCTCCGCGCTTGGAACAACTTTTGGTTAAATTTTCTTTTGACTTATCAAAGGATACGTTATTATCCTTCCATGCTTCATTTGCTATTTTCCTTTGCCCTGAATTATATTTCCGTATTTTTTCGTATATTTTAATAGGCTCTCTTAAATCCTCTATATTCTTAGCCTGATATAATATAGACTTATTAAACTTGGAAACTAGAACACCTTCTATGAAATAATCTATAATACCTGCGTCGTCTAGACTTATCTGTTTGCCTATCTCCATGAGCTGATTTATATCATATCTCGAAAAGTTTCATTTGCTTGTTTGCAACGATTTTTCAATAAACTATGTATATCTGCCGAAAATAGTTTACAACAACTCGTCTATTAGTGCTATTTTCAAAGCTTCCCATCTGTTTATATTGCTTTGACTTCTAACAAAAAGCTTAGCGGCGCCACGAAGATGTTGTTTACCATAAACGAATCTTTGAAGTTCATTCCACTTAACAATCTCAGCGTCACCTTCAAATTCTTTCAACCTTCCACTAATATTTGACTGCTAATATTTTGGTGATAACAGTATAAAAAAACAAGTAAGGAATGGCTAAGTTCGGGTGTCACCGAACATTTTATACTCTCGCATGATAAAGTGATAATCGAGATTTCATTATCCGTCATTTACATATTTTTTTATTTTGCTGTAAAATTAATTAGAATTAAATTCTGAGAGATTTACCGATATTTTCGGTAAAAAATTAGGTTAGGTTAGGTTAGGATAGGCACTGAGTTCTTCGTGTTCGATATAAGGGACCTTGAAAAGTTATAGTCCGATCACGACAATTTTTCCACAAGGGATACCTCAGCTCAAATACCGTATTTGTGTAAAGTTTTATTCCGCTATCATCATTGGTTCCTAATGTATATATTAAACAGAGAAGGCATCAGATGGAATTCAAAATAGCGTTATATAGGAAGAAGGCGTGGTTGTGAACCGATTTCACCCACATTTCGTACATGTCATCAAGGTGTTAAGGAAATATTATATACCGAATTTCATTGAAATTGGTCGAGTAGTTCCTGAGATATGGTTTTTGGTTCATAAGTGGGCGACGCCTCGCCAATTTTTAAAAAAAGCCTGGGTGCAGCTTCTTTCTGCCATTCCTTCCGTAAAATTTTGTGTTTCTGACGTTTTTTGTTAGTCGGTTAACGCACTTTTAGTGATTTTCAACATAATCTTTGTATGGGAGGTGGGCGTGGTTATTATCCGATTTCTTTCATTCTGTATATGGAGATGCCTGAAGGAAACGATTCTGTAGAGTTTGGTTGTCATAGTTATAGTAGTTTCCGAGATATGTACAAAAAACTTAGTAGGGGGCGGGGCCACGCCCACTTTTCCAAAAAAAATTACGTCCAAATATGCCCCTCCTTAATGTGATCCTTTGTGCCAAATTTCATTTTAATATCTTTATTTATGGCTTAGTTATGACACTTTATAGGTTTTCGGTTTCCGCCATTTTGTGGGCGTGGCAGTGGGCCGATTTTGCGCATCTTCGAACTTAACCTTCTTATGGAGCCAAGAAATACGTGTTCCAAGTTTCATCATGATATCTCAATTTTTACTCAAGTTACAGCTTGCACGGACGGACGGACGGACAGACAGACATCCGGATTTCAACTCTACTCGTCACCCTGATCACTTTGGTATATATAACCCTATATCTGACTCTTTTAGTTTTAGGACTTACAAACAACCGTTATGTGAACAAAACTATAATACTCTCTTTAGCAACTTTGTTGCGAGAGTATAAAAATATTCGAAATTCCAAATTATGTTACAATAGTTTGAGTGTAGTGACTTCTTATTTTCTTTTTAATATATTCTACGAATTTTGTTTTTGTTATTATTTTACTGTTATGTTTAATTTTTTGTACGTTATTGCTTTTTTCTCAATGTATTACAACACTCGTTGTTTTCTCGTTTCACTCTTTGCCTTAATATTTTTATCATTCTGGTCTTAAGCTAAATTTAATATCTTTTTGGATTTTATTCTTCTTCTCTCCAACTTATTTTTTTTTGTTAATGTCTTATTAGATTTCGTTCTTTTTTTTATAACTACTTTCCTAAGTACTTGCCCTTGTTAGATTTTGTTCTTACCAATTCAAATTCTTGGTCCATTTTCTTGCTAAAATCTAGCACTAATTTTTAATAAATTTGTGGGACGAGCCACAATCTATATAAATAAAAATGAATCGCCAAAATGTATGTACGCTCATAACCTTCATACGACTGATCCAAATTTGATGATTCTTTTTTTATAATGTTCGTTGAGGTTCAGGGTTGGTTTCTGCGGAGAAAACAATTCGAATAATTGCCGGAAAACCCCTGAAAACAGCCCTTTTCTTTTTCTCATAACGGCTGAACCAATATTGATGAAATTTTAAGAGGTTATCGGGAAAGGTTTAGAAATAAAGAACCTGTATGTCTTTCATGAGGAAAAGTCGGAAAATTGAACAATTCCAAAAAGTAAATTTTTTCCAAACAAATTTTTTTTTCAATTTTTTATTGTTTTGTTTTTCAATTATTTCAATCGTTCAAATTTGGCGTTTGCTTCAAAAACTTTTGAAAATTATTCCGTGAATCAATTACAGCTTGAAATTTGTCACGTTGCCATGAAGAGGTCGCGCGTCACGATGTCACGCGTCACGATGTCATAGCAAGACTTTTCAACAGCTTCGATGGACATTACCTTGAAGTAACTCATACATATATGATGCTGTTAGATGCTAGATATACTCTGTTGAGTGGCAAAAGAGAGGTTTGCCGCACGCACACATTCTTCTTTGGATGGTGGAAGGTGGTCACATCAGATCAAATTGATGAAATCATTCAATAATGCGGCAATTCCTGATGCAAAGAAAGATCCAGTATTATAACATTCAATTTAGAGGCGTGAGTATCGAAGTTGACAACACATGGATCGTACCATATTCGCCACTGTTGTCTAACTCACATTCAAAATTCATGTCAATGTTGAGTATTACAGTTTGGTGTAATCGATAAAATACGGTTGTAAGTACGTCACAAAAGGAAGCAACATGGCGAATATTGATTTTGAACGATACGGTCGATACGTGAACTGCAATAAAGCGCTTTGTAGGATATTTAGTTTTGCTATTCATGAACGTTTTCCGACTGTTGTGCGTCTCGCAGTTAATTTGGAGAATGGCCAAAGAGTGTATTTCATCCCAGAGAATACAGTATAGCCAGTGGAAACATCGCCAGCAACAAAATTAACATTGAAGAGTTTTTTCTTAACTTTCGTCAGTGACGTGTTTGTGAGAACATTGCTCTATTCAAAAATACCTTGATATTGTACATGGAATACATAGTCGAATAGTTACGCAGAAAGCAAGGCGACCAGTAGATTGACATCCAGGTGTCTTATCAACTAATGCATTAGGACGAATTTACACAATCCACACGCGAAAAACGACTATTGTTTCTACCTTCGGTTTCTATTGATTAATGTACGCGGTTCAACTTTATTTGAGTCATTGCTTACTGTGAATGGTATATGGGAATATATGCAAGTTTTGGAGAAGTAAGCCAGCAACTACAAATGCTGGAACACGTTAATCACTGGAATGAAAATGAAATTCGTATACTTTTCGATATAAACCTCGACAATGTCAAAGACATTTTACAGCGTCTTCGCTAAAAATTGTAAATGGTTCAATTTCGGTCGATACTTCCGGTGGTTCGATATGAATTCCATCTTCCCTTTATCAATTCACGAAGGATGAACTCATCACAAATGTTCGGACATTGGCCAAATTATCATAACTACGATTCCTTAAGTGCACGCACAATGTTAGCTGTCAAAAATACCGATGTTGTTGACTTCAACTGGATGATTCAAAGTCAAGTTCCGGGAGACCTGCGCTCATACAAATCGATCGATCGTCTTGACTATGAAGACGATGCCGTCAATTATCCAGTGGTATTCCTAAATTCTTTGGAGAGACTTGGTATGCGACCGCATCATTTGCGTCTCAAAGTATGACCTGTCGTTATTATGTTTCGCAATCTTCATGCGCCGAAACTGTGTAATGGAACCCGACTGATTGTGACGCTGCTATCGAATACAAGGAAGCAGATTCTGGATTCTACGAATTCCTTTGAGTTCTAACGATTTGCCATTTCGGTTCAAACGTATTCCGTTTCCAGTGAAAATTGAATTTGAGATGACAGTCAACAGGACCTAAAGATAGTCGCATAGTGTGAGGCACAATTTTGGAAATGCTATGTTTTTCACATGGCTGTAGCGTGCTCACGAGTTGGAAAACCATCTTTTCTGTACACCGGAACAGAAACCGAAAAATGTTGTTTTCAAAGCTGCGTTACATTGAAAAAAAAAAGAAATGATAAATTTAACTTTCTTTTCATTTCAAACTACATAATTTCACGCAGGACAACGGCTGCGGGGTCAGCTAGTATATTATAATATTACATGTCAACGTTTAATACAACATGGCAACATCATGTCAGCAAGTCAGCTGCGACTGGCTCACAAGCAACGCTGAAACGAATATGACACAAAACGAAACAAGGAATACATAGTTAACCGTTAGGCTTGAGGACGCCCGCGGTTATTCTATATAGGACTACGCATCATACGAGCAGCTCTCTTCTCCTGCTGACAGCCACCGCGTTCGCATCACACCATAACCAACACAACTGGTGACCCCGACGTGATCGATAGTTATACCGCGATTCATTAATATAGTTTGAAGTTTAAAATTAACTATTTTGGCTACAGTGCACTTTGTGTAGTGGTTTTTGTGCTCATCTGCGCACGTGGCTGCTCACGCATACGACCGATTGGAGGACAACTGGAGTTTTCCCGCAGTACTGATCAGTACAACCTCGAGAGCAGCACATACAACTTTTCAACTCATCATTTTTTTTCGCTAAATCGCTATGCCAGATAGCGCAAACGTGCAAGTGGTAGACAGTATAACGCCACTGCAACGTGTTTCTATACGATGTCCGCTCTTCAATTCCGAACGACCAGCCTTGTGGTTCGCCCAACTCGAGGGACAATTTCATCTCGCCGGAATTTTCGATGAAATTACGCAATACCACTTCGCTTCCTGACACCTTGACGCCAAGGCCGCCGCAGAAGTGGAAGATCTTCTTTTGAACGTTCCCATAGAAACGCCCTACACTCGCCTAAAAGGGACACTGATCGAACGCCTTACGCTCTCTCGAGAAGCACGGCTACAACAGCTTCTCGATCGAGAGACCTTGGGTGATAGAAAACCGTCGCAATTTCTACGCCATCTCAGAAACCTCGACAACACCGTTCCGGACAACATTCTTCGAACTAAGTGGCTAAGCAGACTTCCGATGTCAACGCAATCTATACTTGCATCCCAAGCGGATACGAATCTTGATAAACTCGCGTGTCTGGCAGACAAAATACACGACATCACACTACCACAGTGATGCCCAAACGCACACTACCAAACTGTGTGCTTGTGTTGGAGTATGAGAGAGCTTGTTGCTACACCCAAAAAAAATACAAAACTTTAGTATTAATTAATATAAAAAATATTTGAAAGTGATTCGACAACTTTTACAAAATTGTGAAATTAATGAAATTCCTTATTAATTTTTTATCTATTACAAAAATAAAAACAATTCACGTGTCAAAAAGAAATTAAAATTCAAAAAATTTTAAATATTGAATTTATGTTGAAGTTTTCACCTAAACGGCTGTATCAAAAAACTAAAAATCAATATTTTCATGGTTTTGAACCAACTTATCTAAATCTAGTTCGGAGCCGCAAAATTTTATACGAAGTAAGTCTTCAGGGTGCCGATCGTTAATTTTATTTCTAGTATTTGATTTTATTAATTTCAAAGTGGAAAACGAAACTTCGCAACAATAAGTAGTTCCAAACATTGAAAAGAGTTTCCACATTTCGTTCTTTAATTTCGAATAAAAGTTGTCGTTCAGATTTTTCCAAAACTGTTGCCCTGTTTCACGAGGCAACAATAAATCACGTTGCATCTTTTCTAATTCGGATTTTAAATCTAAACTCACCCCAGAAGTATTACACCCAGTAGGGTCGTTATGAATTTCAATAATATGCTTAATTTTATAAAAGTCATGAAATCGGTTATGAAAATTAGTCTGCAATATATCAAGGATTGGTTGATATTCTTGCAGCCTTGCATGGTTAGAATATTTTTCTACAACAAAGCGTGTTCTTCTTAGCTCTTCAGCACGCACATACAAAATACATGCGTAGCAGTCAACAGTCGTTGACCAAGTGATTTTCAAATG
This sequence comes from Bactrocera dorsalis, assembly GCF_023373825.1. Lineage (NCBI taxonomy): Eukaryota > Metazoa > Arthropoda > Insecta > Diptera > Tephritidae > Bactrocera > Bactrocera dorsalis. The sequence goes on along the minus strand of NC_064303.1, from coordinate 38,379,194 downwards.
CACATTAATTTTCCACAATGTATAGAGAGCGCTTGACTAATACGTGTGAGCGAATCTGTGAGAGAGCAATAAAGTCGGCCGCCCGCGGGCTAGGTAAAGCGCTTCACTGCACTACCAGCAGAAATTAATTCGCTCCAAGAATCAACAACAACATCAGCAGTCGAATCACGTATTTCCCGTCTCTCGCACCGTGGCCGTCCGAACGAATCAACTATAATCCCACAGCAGCAAATGGGTCTACGATTAATACCTACGGTTGCATAACTCTATCACTAAACCTTGGCCTCAGACGAAATTTTACATGGCGCTTCGTGGTGGCAGACATAACGAAACCTATTACACTAGCCGACAATTTTGACATTTTTTTTCTGCTCTCAAACCAAACTTGTTTTTTTATGTTGCTTTGATAAGGTACATATATAATTTGAATTTAAAAAAAAATTGCTAGGTCCAGGTTAAGAGAAAAATAAAAGTAAAGTTTTTGCAAAAAATATATTGAATATTACAAATTTTCATCCCTCAATTTATATTTTCTTGTACTTTTTTGAACTTCTGCTGTATTGGTAGTCAGGATTATCACGTAAACATATCCAGCAATAGTCTGCCAGCATGCTAGGAGTCCATTTGCTTGATACCTTTTTCCATACTCAATATGTCTTGGTGAAATCTCCCCCATGTTCATCACTGACTGCACCTAAATTGGGAGGAAAGAAATCCAAGTGCGAATGTAGGAAATGTATTTTCAGGGACATGTTACACCCTAAAGCCTGAAAATCCGTCGATAGGCTTGATATGAGTTCTTCATAATCGGGTGATTTGGTGTTACCCAAAAAATTTTTTACAACCTCAACAAATGAAAGCCATGCTTTTTTTTTCTAGCGTATTTAGTTTAGAGACAAAGTTTTGATCCTTCATAACTCGTCGTATGTCTGGCCCCACAAAAATCCCTTCTTTTAATTTCGCATCGCTAAGTCTCGGAAATATACTTTTAAGGTATTGAAAACCTTCTCCCGTTTTATCCATTGCTTTTACAAAATTTTTCATTAAGCCTAATTTTATATGAAGGGGTGGCAATACAATATTCTCGGGTTCAACAAGACGAAGATTGGACACACTTTTCTGATTAGGTACAAAGTCTGTTCTTTTTGGCCACTCTTTTTGGATATAGTGTTTGCTTCGAGCTCTGCTATCCCATTCGCACATCCCAACTACTTTTAAATCAGAACAAATTTTCCAAGAATATTTAGCATACTGTATTTTTTGTAGTAGATTTTTGATATTTTCATAGGTTTCTTTGATATGTACTCCATACGCTAGAGGTACAGATGGAAGTTCGTTACCATTATGTAACAAAACCGCCTTCAAACTTATTTTCGATGAATCAATAAATAGTCTCCACTGATCAGGTGAATAGGTACAAAACATTTTTTCATAAGCCCATATATGGAAATGACAAATTTGGTAGAAAAGCCGAGCTGTGCCGAAAGAAACGAACAAACGATCGCCGATTGTCACCGCTTCGCTTGCTACTCGAACAAGGTTGCGTGTATTCATATTGAGCAAGGTTGCGCAACCTGAATCTATCGCAACCTTTTCCGAACTCGTATAAGAAGTATATATAACTTCAATAATATTATCGTAATTGGACCTAAGGATTTTTTTTTATTATTTTTCTAATGATATACATACTAACAGGAACCCAAATATATAATTTTTATTTCAGAGCAAAATCCATTGTCGGCTAGTGTTATTGGCGGGGATTTTTTAGCTCATTTCGGCATCTTACCCGACCTCAAGAATAGCTGACTTATGGACTCGATAACTGGACTAAAAGCCGCATGTAAGTTATCTCCATCAAAAATCATTTCGGAAATTAAAGTACTGTCCGTCGATCCTATATGGGCAGATGCACTAAAGGAGTTTCCTAACCTGACGAAGCCCGAAGGAATCTGTCAGCCAACAAAACATACGACGCAGCACCACGTATCTACTACACCAGGCCCTCCAGTTTCCTGTAAAGCTCGAAGACTTGTTCCCGACAAACTTAAATACCCAAGACAGAGTTCGAGAAAATGTTACAACTAGGAATCGCTCCTGGTCATCTCCGCTCCACCTGGTTCCAAAGAAGTCTGGCGAATGGTGACCTTGTGGAGATTATCGAGGACTTAACGCCCGTACATTGCCAGACCGATATCCTGTTCGTGTTCTCGAAGACTTTACTGCCAATCTAACCGGCAAAACAGTATTTTCAACAATTGATTTAGTACGCGCTTTTAATCAAATACCTGTTACCAAAGAAGATGTCGACAAAACTGCTATTATAACACCGTTTGGTCTTTTCGAATTTCCGTTCATGACGTTCGGACTTCGGAATGCCGCACAAACATTTCAATGATTTATCGACGAGGTAACACGGGGACTAGACGACTGCTTATTTCCATACATAGACGACATCCTAATCGCTTCCAAGGATGTTACGCAACACCGCAGTCATCTTCGCTTACTTTTCGAACGACTCACTAAGTATGGTGTCGTAATTAACGCCGCTAAGTGCAGTATTGGTCAGTCCGAAGTGGATTTTTTGGGACATCGCATTTCAGGCAAAGAATTTTACCTCTTTCTGGTAAAGTAGACGCGATAGTTAACTTTCCACGACCAAAAACGATCCGAAAACTGCGTGAGTTTCTTGGCATGATCAATTTTTACCGAAAATTTCTTAAAAACGCTGCTAAGTTACAGACACCCCTGCACGTGTACATTCAAGGAACTTCAATAAAAGGTTGTCATCCGGTCCCCTGGACAGCAGAAGGAGATGTAGCGTTCGTTCAATGCAAAGAAGAGCTACGTAAAGCAACAATATTAGCATACCCTGATACGACGCTCCCTTGGGCAATATTTACTGATGCTTCAGAATATGCCATCGGCGCCGTCTACCAACAACGGCGAGGACAACATTGTCAACCATTGGCCTTCTTCAGCCAAAAGCTTCAACCTGCTCTTAGAAAACACTGTCCGTCCGACCGTGAACTTCACGCTATCTACGCAGCTTTACTAAAATTTCGCTATATTTTCGGAGCACGACACATCACGATATTCACGGATCACAAACCTTTGCTACATGCTTTTTCTCAGGATCCCGATCGAGCGACACCCTGGCAATTCCACCGCCTAGATTTCATCAGCCAGTTTACAACCGATATCCAACATATAGCCGGAAAAGACAACATCGTCGCAGATGCTCTTTCTCGCATCGAAGAAATCTTCAAACGAACTTGCACAAGCACAAGCTGAGGATGAGGAACTTCAGCAAAGAATACAAAGGGAACAACACGATTCACTAAACTTGCGACCTGTATATTGCGACGTTTCGACCGATATTATTCGTCCATATGTTCCCATCGCACTAAGGAAGAAAATATTCGACGCTCTTCACAGCATTAGTCATCCCGGAGCACGAGCTTCCGCCAAATTGTTAACGCAACGATACGTTTGGCCCAGCATTAACCGCGACTGCCATTTGTGGGCCCGAACATTCCTAGCTTGCCAACGAAATAAAGTATCTTGCCACGTTTTATCTCCAATCCAAAACTCTCCACGCCACACAAGACGTTTCGAACATATCCATGTGGACATCATTTGTCCATACGTACCTTCAAAAGGGTATCACTACTGCTTGACAATCATCGATAGTAGTAACGAGTGCCACTCCTAGTATACTTACTTGGTATATACATATATTTAGTATACTTATGAGCTGGATAATAAATAAAATGCACTGATTTTTAAATTTCACACTCGTTAAATTTATCGTTATATTTATTCAGTTTATCCTATATGGATCGGTACACTTTTTATTAGTTGTTTAGTCTTTTGTATATGAAACCCACTGCTGCACACTGTTGGCGAAAGGCGAACTCGTTGGGTGCGTCACTCCCGTCACTTGGCGGTTCGTTGGAGGAAAAATTAAATTGCGGTTTGTTGCGGTGCGAATTAAAAAAAGAATATCGCGAACGACTGCCTTGTTTCACGGATGAAAACGGTAAGAAGATAATGCCGGTCGAATCAATCCCTTTTGATGGTTTGGGTGGTGAATATTAAATTAATCCGAGTCGTCTCGCTAATGATCGTGTGGTTGTTGTGTTGTAATAGTGAGCGGTGTCAGGTACTGTGTTTGATGCGTGTGTGTGTAGTGGTGTGTGCTGAACTGTTGTGTGATGAGGTGTTGTGACGTGACGTGATGTGATGTGTGGTGATGCGATGTGAGATGTTGCAGTTCATAACTCATGTGAACATCCCGGCCCCCCTAGGCGAGTTAATCGGCTAGGAGCCTCTGCAGCTGTTGCAATGTGTTTAGTACAGCGCTCAACCCTGTTGAGCGTTGTTGTTGCTGACGATGAGTGTGGCGTGGCGGAGATGGCCGTCTACGTGTTGTGGTTGATTGGCTGCTTCGTCGACGCCGGATAGCATCACTGCGTGGTCTGGTACGTGTGTTGGTGCTACTTTCCGACGGATTGGCTCGGCGCGGAAAACGATGGAATAGAGTGTGATGGGGCCTCTGGCAATATTGACAGGCGCCGTCGGCCCAGCACTCTATGGTGGCGTGGTCATCTGCCAGGCAGGTCATGCAATGCCCATGGGCTCTTGCAACCTGTTTTCGTTGAGCGGGCTTCATGCTCTTAAAAATGGAGCATCATTTCAGGGCGTGTGGGCGATGGCACAGGCTGCAACATGGATGCCCCTGTGGCTCCAATAGCTGCTCTTCTCTCATCTCCCTGACTGCTTCGGCGGATGGCGGTGGTCGCATAACCCTGGTCCTTGGAGCGGCAACGGGTGCAGCCCACGCTTTGGGTATAGCGATTTCGGACCTTACGGTGTTGGAGGCGGTTTGGGTCTCCTCTACGTCCATTTCTATGGGAATATAAAATTGTGATTAAATTGATTTTGTTTATAATATTAGAATGTAGTTGTTGTAGCTACACGCTTTGGGTATAGCGATTTCGGACCTTACGGTGTTGGAGGCGGTTTGGGTCTCCTCTACGTCCATTTCTATGGGAATATAAAATTGTGATTAAATTGATTTTGTTTATAATATTAGAATGTAGTTGTTGTAGCTACATATCTATACATATGTATATGTGTAATAAGTTGGTCTTCAACGCGCTTGTTTGAATTTATTTTTTGTTTATGTACGGATTATAACGCGTGTTAATTTCGAATCAGCGGAATTGATTTATTATTTTTCGATTAATTTTGCGAGTTATTTTGCGGTTTAGTTTGAAGGTGTTCTTCGCTGTTTGGAAGAAAACACAGTTTGGTGACTGGTCGAGTTAATATGCCGGTTTGTGTTCGCACATCGACTACTCTTATGTGACCATCTGATCCTCGATGAACCTTTTCAATGCGGCCTAGTCACCATTCTGTTGGAGGAAGGCATTCGTCCTGTATGATTACGCATTCTCCTTCCTTGGCTTCCTTCTGGGCCGTTTTCCAGCGATATCTCTTATGGAGATCTTTGAGATAGTCTTCCTTCCATCTGTGGCTGAATTCGTGATGGAGAATCTTGATTCTTTCCCATCGATTGATTAAAGTGAGTGAGTCTCCGTCTGTCTCAGGTATGGCGAGAAGAGGAGCTCCTCTGAGGAAATGACCTGGTGTAAGAGCTGTGAAATCGGAGGGATCTTGCGAGAGGGGTGATATGGGTCTTGAATTTAATACGGCTTCAATACGAGTGAGTAGTGTAGTAAACTCCTCATAATTGAATTTATGATTACCAGCCGTTTTCTTTAAATGGGACTTAAAGCTTTTTACTGCTGATTCCCAAAGTCCGCCCATGTGTGGAGAACATGGAGGTATGAATTGCCAATCGATCCCTTGGGGTGCATATTTGTTAACTATTTCAGGGGAGACTTCTTTCATGAAGTTTATAAACTCCTTCTCTGTTGCTCTTTGGGCTCCGACAAAGTTTTTCCCATTATCGCTCATTATTTTTGAAGGAAATCCGCGTCGTCCGACAAAGCGTGCAAATGCTGCAAGAAAAGCCGCAGTAGTCAGATCTGAACAAAGCTCAAAGTGTACTGCCTTTGTCGTAAAACATACAAAGACAGCCACATACCCTTTTCTAAATGAAGAAGACCTTAACATGGAGGCCTTTATCTGGAAAGGTCCAGCAAAATCAACCCCAGTGATGGTAAAGGGTAGAGCATAGTTGCAGCGTTGAGGTGGTAAAGCTGCCATGATCTGCGTACGCATTTTGTGTTTGTACATGGTACATGGTTTACACATGAAAATCGTCCTTTTGATTTGTCGCTTTAGTCGCGGTATATAAAATTCTTGACGGACCATTTGTTGCATTAAGCGATGCTCACCATGCAGTGTGAGATGGTGCAGATATGCTAGAAATAGGTAAGTAAAACGGGATTTCTCTGGAATAATGATGGGATGTCGTTCGTTATAACTAAGGCTGGAGTTCGCCAATCTTCCATTTGCCCTTATTAATCCCTTAGAATCCAAGAATGGATTTAATACGAGAAGTGAGCTTCCCTTTTCGAGAGGTCGCTTTTCGAGCAACTTTGATTTCTCTTTGCTGAAATAGCGAGTTTGTGTATATAATATTAGACTGACCTTGGCATGGTGCAAGTCGGAATGCGTTAGTTGTACGCAAGGATCATTTGGTGCTCCTTTCATTTTTAGTTTAAGTCTTTGAATGAATTTGTGCATGTAAGCGACTACTCTTAGTGCTCTAGCAAATGACGAAAATCGGTGGAGAATATCATCCTCTTCTGGAGTGATATGAAAATTTTCAATTTTCCGACTTTCCGGCGGGATTATATTACGGGCGGGAGACTTTGGCCAGAATTCTTGTGATTCTGTTAGCCATGTTGGACCATTCCACCAGAGTGTAGTGCTGGTGAGGTGCTTGCAACCTCTTGTCCCAAGATCCGCTGGGTTATCTGCACTTGCAACATGTTGCCATTTTGCTGGGCCAACTAAGTCTAGAATTTGGGATATTCGGTTAGATACATAGGTCTTCCAGCAATAGGGTGGTTTTTCTAACCATGCTAAAACTATCTCTGAATCTGACCAAAGATACATTTTATGATCGTTTAATTTGAGATGGGTTTGGACTATGGAAATTAATTTTGCTAACAGAAGAGCACCATTCAGTTCAAGCCGTGGCAGACTGAGTGTCTTCAAAGGTGCAACTTTGGCTTTGGCTACCAAGAGGTGTGAAGATATTTTGTTATCGTACTGAGTGCGTACGTACACTGTTGCGCAATACGCCTTTTAAGAGGCATCACAGAAACCGTGTAATTCTGCGTTAATGTTAGGAGTGAAATTTACCCATCGAGGGATTCGAATTTCAGATATAGTATGTAAATTGTTAGCAAATTGGACCCATTTCGCTAAACGTAAAGGTTTTACCTGTTCATCCCATTCAGTGCCGTCTGGCCACAATTCTTGAATGAGGATTTTTGCTTGAATCATTATTGGCGAAAGCCATCCTGCGGGGTCGAAAAGTTTTGCCACCGAGGAAAGTATTTGGCGTTTTGTAATGGCGGACATTGCAGATATTGACTCAATTGTATATGAGAATTGATCTGTTATCGCATTCCATTGAATTCCTAGAGTTTTAGTTGTACTAGCCTTTTCAAATTTAAGGAAGTCTGTATCTAATAAGTCTTCTTTTTTAATGTCTTTTATTATATCAGGGTGATTTGAAGTAATTTTCTTTAAGGGGAATCCCGCTGAATTTAGTGCTTTGATCACTTGAGATAGTGATTCGCACGCTAAGGACAGACTGTGGCTACCTGATAGTATGTCGTCCACGTATGTTTGTGTTTGCAACACAGAAGATGCTAAAGGCAAATTTGTTGCATTTGTTTTTGCCACTTCATGTAGTGTCCTGATCGCCAAATAGGGTGCGCAATTGATGCCAAAGGTGACGGTTTTGAGTTTATAGTCGCTGATTTGCGGAAGACTATACGCTGGAAATCTTGGTCATCTTCATGTACTAGAACTTGTCTGTACATTTTCTCTACATCCCCATTGAAAACGTATTTAAACATGCGCCAATTTAGAATTAGCAACATGAGATCAGGTTGTAATGTTGGCCCTGTGTATAGTACATCATTGAGTGATTTGCCTGAGCTCGTACACTTTGAGGCATTGAAAACCACTCGTACTTTTGTTGTAATTTTATCAGGTCTTATTACCCCATGATGTGGCAGATAAAATGATAAATATCTACCTTTAGATACCTTTTCATATGGTACAGCTTCTTCCATATGATTGAGGTCAAGATATTCGTCCATCACATTATCGTATGCCGATTTAAGCTCGCTTTTCTTTATCAGGCTTTTTTCCAGGCTTAGAAATTGCTGGACTGCTGATACTCTAGAGTGGCCTAGAGCTATGGTTTCAGGGAAAGTTGGTTTGAAAGGTAATCGCACAACATAACGACCATGTTCGTTTCTTGTTGTTGTGGATTTGTAATAGGCTTCGCATGCCTGGTCTTCTTCTGAAAGCTGGGTAATTTGGGGTAATTCTTCTATTTCCCAGAATTTTTTAAGTTGATTGTTTAAAAACTCGTTTGAGATATTTTCCACTTGTGTGGTGAAAGAATTGATTTTTTCAGGGACTTGGCCACTTATAATCCACCCAAAGATTGTATTTTGGGCTAACAATTTATTGGAGATTTTCTCAATACCTTCAAGAATTATTTGAGGTATTAAGTCACTGCCTAATAATATGTCGATTTGTGATGGGGTATGACAATTGGGATCTGCTAATTTAAGATGTGAGCATTTTTCCCAGTGTATTTTATTTACTTCGTAGCTTGGAAGCAAATTGGTAAGTTGCGGTAGAACGATGGCTTGCGCATCTATTCTAATATCCGCATTTGGAGATACTATCGTAATTGGGCATATTTTGTTCGAATTTTGGATAATTCTTCCGCCCATTCCCGAGATTTGGAAATTTGAATGTTTTATTGGCAATTTGAGCCGATTTTGAGCTTTTGATGATATAAAGGATCTTTGAGATCCTTGATCTATTAGTGCTCTTAGTTTGAATAAATCACCCTTACAGTGTTCCAATAAAGTCTTCGTACAGCACCTAATAAAAAGATTATTGATAAAAATCGGTAACACATTTAAAATTTTTTTTAAATTTTTTAGTGCGTTTTTGTTTATGACATATTTCATCATATATTTAACGAAAAATAAATATAATTTATTACATCGTTTCAAAACTATACATAATATTTGAAAAAATTGCACTATTTAAACTCCAATAAAGTCTTCGTACACTTCGCTTTTGTTGGCAACTACTTTTTCTAAATAATAATAGGCAACCTTCCTTATAACGGTACTTTGTTAAAGTGAACGAAGTAAGCTAGCGGGATATTTCAGTGACTCATTTGAATCGTAAACGTTGTGAATTTGAACAAAAACTTTGGTGATTATAAAAAAAATGCCTGGAAAATATTTATCAATTAAAGAACGTGAGCTTATCATAAATTTGCATGTAAAGCAAAAAAAATCATATGCAGAAATAGCCAAAATAGTGTCCCGTAGCCGTTCGACAGTGCAATCCGTTATTGGCCACTTTAAATATGAAGGCCGCGTAGAAAACAAAGACAAATCTGGTCGACCTTCAATTCTCGCGAAAGGAGATCGCCTAAAAATTAAGCGAATGGTTACTGCAGATCCATTCATTAGTGCTCAAAAAATCGCTACAGAGCTTCACCAATTCAACCAAAAAAAAGTTAATCCCGAAACTGTACGAAAAGCTATAATTAAGGCTGGGTTTAAGTCACGCACGCCTCGTCGAAAGCCACTCGTAAACGTGATAAACCGTAGGAAGCGCATTGCCTTCGCTCAGAAGTACCAAAATGCATCTCCTGTGTTTTGGCGGAATGTTATATTCTCTGATGAATCGAAATACAACATTTTTGGATCTGACGGCAGGATTAAAGTATGGAGGAAGCCAGGAGAAGCATACAACCCCAAAAATACAATTAAAACAGTAAAGCACGGAGGTGGTGGAGTGATGGTGTGGGGTTGTATGGCTGCTAATGGCGTTGGCAAACTCGAAATAATTGAAGAAATTATGGACCACCGTGCTTATATTGACATTTTGAAACGAAATTTGAAGCCAAGCGTAGAAAAAATTGGGCGTATCTGAAGCATTTTATTTTCCAGCAAGACAACGACCCAAAGCACATGGCTCATAATACAAGGATGTACTTGGCGTACAATGTCCCCCATTTACTAGAGACACCACCACAGAGTCCTGATCTTAATCCAATAGAGCATGTTTGGAACTTGCTCGAAAAACGGATCAGGACTCATCATATAAGTTCAAAAGCTCGTCTAAAAGAAGTCCCTTCAAGAGGAATGGATGAATAATTTGATGTACGATATAAACAAAAGCTTGTGGAATCAATGCCAGACCGCCTTAAAGCCGTTATTAAAAACAAGGGCTATCACACAAAATATTAAAATCAATCAAAAAAATGGATATATTTATAATTTATTTTACTTTAAATATAATGTACGAAGACTTTAGTGGAGTTTAAATAATGCAATTTTTTCAAATATTATGTATAGTTTTGAAACAATGTAATAAATTATATTTATTTTTCGTTTACTATGTAATGAAATATGTCATAAACAAATACGCACTAAAAAATTTTTAAAAAATTTTAAATGTGTTACCGATTTTTATCAATAATCTTTTTATTAGGTGCTGTACGAAGACTTTATTGGAACACTGTATGTGCTATGGTGATGACCGCAGTGGGTAAAAGTATTTTGCTTTCATTTTCTGAATGAAGCGCTTGAATTTTTGCTGCTTTAGAGCAACATGGTTGTTCTTCCCTTTTTTCGGGATTTAAGATTTCGGGATTATCACTTTTGGTTGTAGTGACCAACCCGGTGGTTTTATGAAATTGATTTTGCTTCATATTTTGAAAGTTCGTAATATGAAGCAGTGAGTGATGTCTTCGTTGACAGTACACACAATTAAATTTGCTTTCACAGTCTTTTGTCGTATGAGCATTCGACAGACAGTTGATGCAAAGTTTATTTTGTCTGACAAGATTGTTTCTGTCAGATACGGATAATTTTTTAAATCTCTCGCAAGATCTTATGTTATGACCTCCTTTACAAATTTCACATACTGGTTGCCATTTATTAGTTTGGTTTGACACGAAAGTGTGACTTTTATTAACGTGTCTATTGTATTGCATATTGTTGCTGGCTTGAGGTTTTGAACAAGTTTTTACTTGATCATTTTGATGACTTTTTAGATTTATATTTTTGTTGTCAATTCGCTCAGCTATCTCGTATTGAGCAGTGAGGAATGCTTTCATTTGCTCCCATGTGGGCATTTTTTTTCTTTCCACAAGTGATTGTTCCCATCGTAGTAACGCAGCGTCAGGGAGTGTTTCTGCACAAATAGTTACTATGATGGGGTCCCACGATTCTGTGGAGATATTTTGTGTTTTTAACACTGATATGCAATTAGTCACTGTCGAGTATAAATTTTGAAATTCCTGGCTGGTTTCTTTTTGAATTTTTGGTAGATGTAATAATGTTTTTATTGGGTTTTCTATCATAACCCTTCCATTTTCGTATCTTTCGACTAGTGCTTCCCAAGCCAGCTTAAAATTTTCGTCATTTAAAGCGAATCGCTTGACGATACTGCCTGCTTCCCCTTTTGTTTTGTACCTTAGATGGTATAACTTTTGTGCTTGTGAGAGTTTAGGATGGTTTATATAAACGGCAGTGAACATGTCCCGGAAGGACAGCCACTGGTCATAACATCCATTGAAAACTTCAGTATCACAAGCTGGTACCTTTAGATACATGCCTTTATCTAGGTCATCTTTTGGTGTTGTAACTACTCTGGGAGGGGGAGTAGTGGCTCTACTTGGCCTTACTAAACTTATTTGTTCATTTATCATTCCCTTTGTTAACTCATACTGATCGCGGCAGTTATCACATTTGGCTGTCGCCGAAGCTTTTGCGTTTTCTGGGAGTTCTGCGTCGTCAGTGTACTATTACTGTATCGTACGCTGCCAGAAGGCGAGCCCAGAGATTGTTCACACTTTCTAGTTTTATATTTAAAACTGATTCTGTGATGTCAGTAATAGGGGAAGCTTGGAATCGGGTACAATATCTTATAAAACTGTCACTTTCAGTGATGAATCTAGATATTGTCTGATCTTTTGATCTTTTTTGTTTTATACTCTGCTTCGAGCGTGTAGCTTCTGCAGGCGTGCTTTGTGATTTATCATCATCAGCCATTTTTGGAATTTCCAATAATTGAGGAGTTCTTGGTTTAACTTCTTTAGATTTATCAGATTGCATTTATTAAATTAAATTCGAAGCTTTGAGCTTAAAAATGTTTCGTTTGAAATACTACAATTGTAAAATTGGTAGTATTATAATAAAATATATAAACAATTCTTTGTAAATATTTCGTTTGAAGTAAAATTGTAAAATTGGAATTATTAAAAATTTTTGTAAAAAATGTTTGTAAATATTTCGTTTGAAATACAATTATAAAATTGGTATTGTGAAAAAAATGTGTAAAAAATTTTTTTTTTTTTTTTGGTAAATATAATAAATTTTATTATAAATGAAACAGATTATGACTTTGCGAACGCGTATTCACCGCATAAATCGATTAATTATTTGTTTCATACATATATGTATGTATTCGTATGTAATTATTTTTGTTAAATATGTCTGTTTTTTTTTTTTGTTTTCGTTTTATTTTTTATTTTATTTTATTTTTTACCGTGTATCAAATTAATTTATCTCCGCTTCACTCGCGCTTAATTTGTATTTTTGTTTTGTTTTTACTTTCTGTATCTGTTAAGAACGCGAAAGGACAGCCGTAATAAGCAAGAATATTTGTATATTTATTTGCATACGTTTCTTTAACTTTTGTTGCAATTGTTGTATATATATGTATATATGTTTATAAAAGTATGTCCAATATAGCAACAATGCTAAATGCACATAAATGTATATATGTATGTATCTGTAACCGGTCGATGAGAGCGCGGAAAATAATTATATATGTATATAATGTGTTATATTGAAAAATTATAAGTATTTGTTCCCATATGTACGTATATATGTATCAATTGTTTTTATCAGGATCTCTTTAGTGAGAGATTGAGTACGGATGAGCATAAAGGTGAGCATAAAGGTGAGTGTGATTGCGGTATAAATTTCGGCGGGAGACATGCAAATGTAAAGGTAAATATGTGCACATACATAAATTTTGCTTATTACCTTTTGTGGTTCTCTCTTTGCCTTTGCTTATGTTTAAAGCGATCCTGCTTGTTGCTTTTTTTGTTTCTTTAGCCCAAGGGGTATCGCAAGAATTATTGCAAGTTATACTTGACTTAGGAAATTTGTTGCTGTTTTTTTTGTTTTTGGTATTTTATTTTGTGGTGTGTTTGGTAACACGAATTAAGCAAAAAGGCAGGTCGTTGAACCTTGGCGTTATTTAATTTATGTATGTACCATGATAGTGTATGCATATAAATATGTACATATGTATATTAAAATGGAAGAATTGCAATTTTCGGGGAATATGCTTATATATATGTATGTTTTCTTTTTTATATATGTATGTATATATTTCGTTTTCTTTTCGTATCTTCCGCTTTTGCTTAGTGTTTGAGCGATCCTGCTTGTTGCTTTTATTTATAGCCCAAGGGGTATCGCAAGAATTATCGCAAGTTATACTTGACTTAGGAAATTTTTTTTTTTTGAAATTATAATGGGGTGCCTAACGACACAAGCTAAGCAAAAAGCGGGTACTGTACTTTTTTGCAGTTATTATTTTTTGTAGATATACATATATCGGACTTTTAAGAACAGTTAACGGTGTCCCGAAATACCGTCAAACTGTACCTTAACATACATACATATATATGTGCATAAAAAATGGAATTTATATATTTGTATATATCAAATTATATATGGAACGGACTTACTTTATTTTCCGCCAAGGGTTTTGGGTCATTGAACTTATACCTTTTTTTTGCTTATTGTAGTTCCTTTTCCTTTTATGTATGTATGTATGTATGTCCAGCGCTGTCCCTGCTGATTTGCTGTCTGTTGTTGTTTGTTGGTGTAGTCTCCCGTGACTATTTATGGTAATTGTGATTTGTATATATGAGTATGTTATTACACCGCGCCCGTTTTTGATTTTAGTAGGTTTGGTTTTTGTTAGTTTATTTCGCGCCCGGTTTTGATTTTAGTGGGTCTTTTTTTTTTTTTTTCACTGTTTCTTTATATTTCAATTTCTTTTTGGTATCTTTTTCACCTCACTTTCTATTTTCTGTGCGGTTGTGGTTTGTTTCGTTTTTCACTGTAACTTTGTTCTTTAATTTGTTCACGTTCACTTTTTTCACTTAAACTCTTCTTCTTTTTGCTGAATTTTGTGCTTCAAAACCTGCACTTGCGCACTTGTCCGGAAGTTATTAAAATTTGTATTTAATTATTATTGTGTTTTTTCTTTTTTTTTTCTTAGGTGCCTTTCTGAAAGGCTCGAAGGACCAATTAGTAACGTGTGCCACTACTAGTATACTTACTTGGTATATACATATATTTAGTATACTTATGAGCTTGATAATAAATAAAATGCACTGATTTTTAATTTTCACACTCGTTAAATTTATCGTTATATTTATTCCGTTTATCCTATATGGATCGGTACACTTTTTATTAGTTGTTTAGTCTTTGTATATGAACCCCACTGCTGCACACTGTTGGCGAAAGGCGAACTCGTTGGGTGCGTCACTCCCGTCACTTGGCGGTTTGTTGGAGGAAAAATTAAATTGCGGTTTGTTGCGGTGCGAATTAAAAAAAGAATATCGCGAACGACTGCCTTGTTTCACGGATGAAAACGGTAAGAAGATAATGCCGGTCGAATCAATCCCTTTTGATGGTTTGGGTGGTGAATATTAAATTAATCCGAGTCGTCTCGCTAATGATCGTGTGGTTGTTGTGTTGTAATAGTGAGCGGTGTCAGGTACTGTGTTTGATGCGTGTGTGTGTAGTGGTGTGTGCTGAACTGTTGTGTGATGAGGTGTTGTGACGTGACGTGATGTGATGTGTGGTGATGCGATGTGAGATGTTGCAGTTCATAACTCATGTGAACAGATAGTTTCAACAGGTTTCCAGAGGTATTTCCCATCGAAAGTATCGACGCCGAATGTGTTGCCCGCACACTTTTTGCTGGATGGATATGCCAACTCTTTAACGCTCTAGCTCGTCTCCTCGGCAGTAAACATATAAATACCACCACATTCCATCTGCAGTCGAATGGAATGGTGGAACGTCTTCACCGTCACTTGAAGGATGCTATTCGTTGTCTCGAAAACAGCTCATGGGTCGACATGCTTCCCATCGTTCTCCTTGGAATTCGCGCCGCTTGGAAGGAAGATCTTGGCGCAACTCCTGCCGATCTTGTTTATGGAGAGCCAATTCGTTTACCAGGTGAATTCCTAGCTCCTTCGCCACGATCTGGTTTCCCACCATCCAATATGGCATTACACTTGAGAAATTACTTCGCAGACCTTGCACCACAACCCATCGTCCGACATGGTCAGAGGAAAACATTAATTTTCAATGAACTATCTACATGTTCACATGTTTTTATTCGTCGCGACGCTCCACACCACGCACTCACTTCACCTTATGAAGGACCTCACCGAGTCATTTCAAAGCACGAAAAATATTTCATCGTAAACGTAAAAGCCGAAAACACTACAGTTCCGATCGACCGACTAAAGCCTGTTCATGTACTTCCCGACGATAAGCTCAACGACAATGTGCAGCACAACGACGATGACAACAATACTACGCTTACTATATTAACTTCACCAGAGTCATCTGAACCTGGGACATCTTGATTTTCGTCGCCATCATACCGCCCATCTGAATCCGATTCCAACTTATCTACACCGTCACCCAAGAAACGCGTTAGATTCCGCTGAACTATTAATCACCTTCCTAAATTATCAATAATTTTGATAACGTTCTCCAAGAAGGGGAGTACTTGTGGGACGAGCCACAATATATTATAATATTACATGGCAACGTTTAATACAACATGGCAACATCATGTCAGCAAGTCAGCTACGCCTGGCTTACAAGCAACGCTGAAACGAATATGACACAAAACGAAACAAGGAATACATAGTTAACCGTTAGGCTTGAGGACGCCCGCGGTTATTGCTATATAGGACTACGCATCATACGAGCAGCTCTCTTCTCCTGCTGACAGCCACAGTGTGCACATCATTTTATAACCACCACAAAATTTTTTCAATAAAATGTGATATGGCAAACCTGATTTTGAGAAGAAACATGAAATCAACATTTGTTTCTTGAAGGAAATTGAAAGTAATCGTTAAATTCATCCTAAATAAGTTAACATCATTATTATGAAGTATATTTCATTTCGAAATGTTGCATAAAACTTACCAATCGTCAACAACATTCCTTAAATCGCAAGAAAAATATTTATGTTACTGCACACATATATATGTACATACATATTACGCACAAAGTTTATTTCTTTGTTTATTCTCTCTTGCTCTTCTAATGTGGATCATTCACAGTGCGTAACCAGCTGTCAAAATGACTTGAAGAAATAATGTATTTTTTTTCTTGAGCAATTACTTAAGAGCTGGATACGGACCTTAAACCGTTTTTCTACTTACAACTTGTTTTCTATATATTTATTCTAATTGAATTTTGTTCTTCTTCCTTAAAATTTGTATTCATTGGATATATTCTTGTTAGATCTTATTATTTTTTTATACTACTTCTTTTCTCTGAAATTCTTGTTCTGAAAAATTTTTTACATTTTCTTTTGAATAACTTCCTTTCTTTAAATTATTCGTCTTATGATTCAAACATTTTTCCATCTTTTTTTTACATTACTTCTTTTCTTTAAACTTTTTTTTCTTATAATTTACACAATGTTCACCTCTTCCTTTGAATCACTGTTTTTCTTTAAACTTCTTATAATTCAAATTTTTCCAATTCCCTGGTTGAGCCCCCAATTTTGTAGTATTCTTGCCTTTTGAGTGGAAAGATTCTAAACTTTTTTTAATTTCCCAAGTTATAGAACATTTATTTATTTATTGCAGTGTTAAATATTTCCTTTTAGAATAATGTAGTATATAATAAATGTTCATATAATCATATTCAGTAACATAGTATTTCGTCTTCATACTACACCTGGCACCACATGTATGAGATAAGTAAGTTTTTATGTAAAAAACTTGTTTTTTGAGCAATGTGAACTGCAAGTAGACATACTTGTAGAAGGCATAGTAGAGATTTAAGGATTTATTTAACTTTTGTATTTACTAACAAACTTTTCTCTAAAGGGAAAAAATTTAAAAATTATGCAAAATATATCTTCAGGCTTATGTTTTTATATATAAAACTAGCTGACCCCGCATACGTTGTCCTGCGTGAAATTATGTGTTTTGAAATGAAAAGAAATTTGAATTTACGTTGTGTTAAAAATCTTTTATTTTCGATTTTTCTAAATTTTTTTCAATGTAACGCAGTTTGATAAACAAAATTTTTTAGTTTTTATTCCGGAGCGTAAATGTACAGAGAAGACCGTTTTCCAACTCATGAACACGTCACGTATAACTGGCACGCACTCATGCAATCGTAGTTACGATAATTTGGCCAATTTGGCATAAACATTCGTGATGAGTTCATATTTCGTTGAAGTGAATTGACAAAAGGGAGGTGAAATTGATATCAAACCACTGGAACCGAAATTTGCCTATTTCCAATTCTTATCGAATACGATGTAAAATGTCTTCGGCAATGTAATTTTGTTCGTATTCCAAAATTGACGCGGATTTGAAGGCTGATATGTTGAAATGACCATCGCGAAAAGTGTGCGAACCTCAGTGGCATGCGAAGTGGCTATTGAATCGTCCTTCGTTTCCATTGATTTTCCAGCAATTGTAATTGCTTGCATGCTCCTCAAAAAGTTACACACACTCTACTATTCACAGTGCGCAATGACTCAAATGAAATTGAACCACGTACATTTATCAATAGCAACCGAAGTTATTAGCAATCGTCGATTTTCGGGTAGATTTCGTTATACCTGAGGAGGACTTTATTAATTTTATTAAATGAAAAACAAAATATTTATTTTCATAATAGCGTTTATTCCATAGGGTTCCATAATTTCACTTATATTTTTACAAATCGCTATTGAACAACTTGGCATTTTGAAGTAAACACTGAGCTCAACACCACGCGCGCTCTAGAAAGCAACTAATAGCCTCTATACCCTTCACTGCTTCTCTCTATTCTAATGCTTTTTGATAAACTATATTTTTAGTTTTATGCTCTGGCGCAAAAATCAATGATGTTGATGGTTTTCCGACACGGCAACAGGCGACATATAATTGGCCATGTGCAAAATATGGATTTTCTAGGTTGATGCCAGATACACTTAGCTACTGCCCTTGCGATTTATTTATTGACATTGCAAATGCAAGCCGCACTGGAAACTGTAAATGTTTAAAGCTGAATGGTATGTCGTTCGGTATTATAGGGATGCGTGGGATTAAAACATCTTCGCCTTTGTACTTCCCTTTCAAAATTGTGGCTTCGATAACCTTGTTCAATAATTTCTTCACCGCAAGCCGGGTACCATTACACAGACGTGGCGTGTGTATGTTCCGTAACAACTGATCCGGTTTTTAATTGCAGATTATGACAATACTACCATTACCAATATCGAGCAGTTGTTTGGAAAACACTTCTCCAGACTGGTCTTCCTGCAATTCGACTCTCATGTTTATACTTAATTTAAGTGTTTTAATGTATTTCCATAAAATGGACGACTTCAAACAGGCATTCAGTTCATCAGCTGGCGTTGAGCGTGGAACAATTGGCAATATTTGTCGAAAATCACCTGCCAATAGTATCATTGCACCACCAAACCGGTTTTTGTTATTTCGTAAATCTTGCATCGAGCGATCTAATGCCTCCAAAGATTTTTTGTGTGCCATCGTACATTCATCCCAAATGATCAATCTTGTTTGCTGCAGCACTTTGGCCCTCGCAGAATTCCTCGAAAGGTTGCAAGTTGGAGTTTCATTAATTTGAAGGTTTAACGGCAGCTTGAGAACTGAATGAGCTGTTCGACCGCCTTCCAACAACGTAGCTGCAATACCTGATGAAGCTAGGGCTAGTGCAATTCCATTTTGCGACCGAATTGTTGCCAAAATCAGTGACAATAAAAAAGTTTTCCCAGTTCCACCGGGAGCATCTAAAAAATAAAATCCGCCTGTTCCATCGTTCACTACTTTCATGAGCGTATCCT
The DNA here is from genome assembly GCF_023373825.1 of Bactrocera dorsalis. NCBI lineage: Eukaryota > Metazoa > Arthropoda > Insecta > Diptera > Tephritidae > Bactrocera > Bactrocera dorsalis. Next base: position 38,359,787 of record NC_064303.1, on the reverse strand, counting down.
AAGCATATTTTTGTTGTTGATTTAGAAGGGGAACTGTTCTATCAACCATTTCTCGTAATGTTTCGGAATCGTTTTGGGCTTCGCGTCTCAATTCTTGATCAAATGAGTCGAACATTGGGCGATTGGGTCCTATCATTCCTATTTGTATTAATACTTTATTGGTAAGCATCAAGCACATGTCCTTAATTAAAATTAATGCTTCATTGTGAATTTCTTCGTTCATTTGCAAATCTGCATTCGATATTCTAAGACGCATCTGATGCAATATATCTTCCGCCATATGATATTTGTATTTATGCCATAAATCAGTCGGTGCTGATGGGATGCATGTAGACAAAACTATAGAAAATAATGTTCGTATTTGTTTAGCATTTGACGAAATCACAGCATCTTCGAGAGTCTGGTCCCAATGAGTGTCATTCTCTACCAATCCCAAATGTTGACAGGCTTCTCTGTATGTGTCTCACAATACACCATTAACAGTTCTCAGATGTTGGAATGATGTTGGACCACGAACATTGACTAACAATAAACGCAAATAAAAACACTCGTCTTGACTGGGATGGACTGCATAAAGACGGCCTAGTGCATCGGTGGAAAATACTTGTGGGTAATCTGAAACTGGCTATCCTCGTTTTCGTCGTTGAAATTTTTTGGATGATTGATTCCAGGTATAATATTTTGGCATTTCGGAGTAAAGTAGCGTTCTGGCAAAATCATCATTCTGGCACATTTCAAAGAAGCTGGTTAATGTTGTCGATGGTGGCCTGTCAACTCGTTGTAATACGTTTGCATCTGTAAAATACACCCGTTGACCATTTTCCAAATGTACAGCCAAGTGAACAACAGCAGGATGTCGTTCATGTATTGGAAACGAAAACATACGCCTTGGTTACTACTAACATAGCGGCCCATTTGATATTGAGTGACTTCATCATTTGAATTTTCGGCAGCAACTCCGAAATGACCATCGCGAAAAGTGTGCGCAATGACTCAAAGCAAACTGAACGACGTACATTTATTAATAGCAATCGAAGGTATTAGAAATCGTAGTTTTTCGGGTGGATTATGTAAATTCGTCCTAAGGAATTAGTTGAGAACACACCTGGATGTCAATCTATTGGTTGGCCTTGCTTTTTGCGTACCTGTTTCTTCGGCGATGCATTCCATGCATAATATCAAGGCATTTCCAAATAGAGCAATGTTTTCACAAACAAATCACTGATGCAAGTTGAGAAAAAAATCGTCTATGTAAATTTTGTTGTTGGAGGTATTTCCGCTCGCTGTACTGTATTCTCTGGGTTGAAAAACACTCTTTAGCCATTCTCCAAATGAACTGTGAAACGCACAACAGTCGGAAAAGTCGATTTCACCAGACTACAATATCAAACATTGGCATGTGTTTTGAATGTGAATTAGACAATAGTGGAGAATATGGTACGATCCATATGTTGTCGACTTCGATATTCACTACTCTAAGTTGAATGGTAAATGTCCTGCCATTGTCGTCTGATGAGCTATGACGATAGAGTGGATATCCATCATTTCCAGTTTGTGTTTCCGAATGAAAAGCACGTGGATAGTGTTTCGTGCATTTATTGCAAGTGGGATTGTGGTGTCCGCAAGATCCATGCACTATATTGGTTTTCATCACTTCGTAGAATAATGGATCTTTCTTTGCATGAGTAATTTCCGCAGAAATGATTTCATCATTTTGATCTGTTGTAACTACCATCCACCATTCAAAGAAGAATGTGTGCGTGGGGCAAACCTCTTTTTTGCAACTCAACAGAGTACATCCAGCATCTGACTGCACCATACTTGTATATACATACGTTGCTTCAAGATAAAGTCCATCAAACATCGTAGCTGTTGTTTGAAAAGTCTTGCTGTATTATCGTGATGATCGCTTGCTGATTGACAGCGATCCATAATTCCACACATATGTCATCGAATCCTGGGAGTCTCATGTAGTTCATGTGTCTTGGGCTGCCATACGTTGATGGCAAAAAGAACGCCGGCCGATATTAGCGCGATGTCTTCGTTGCTTCGTAACAAATTTCAATCTGTAATTGATCACTTCGTTTGAAACACACATAAAGTTTTCACTGAATAATTTTCAATAATTTTTCTTTTAAATAGCCGGAATAAAAAAGCAAGCGACCGAAGTTGAACGATTCAAATAATTTACAAATCAAAATATTGAAAAACAAAACAAAAAAGAATTGTATGAAAAGTCACTTTTAGCAAATTTTCAATCTTTCGACTTTTCCTTATGAAAAGTATATGGTTTTTTTTATATCTAACCCTTTCCAGATCCACAGCGAACAACTTCTGATTTCATGAAGATTGGTTCCGCCGTTCTCGGTCGTTAGCGTTACTAAAAAACAAAGACTTATTTTGACTTACATACAAATGTATGTAGGGGTACATATGTACATACATATGTATGTATGTACATATATACAAAATAAAACGTTTGTATGGGAAAAAGAAAAGCGCTGTTTTTAGAGGTTTTCCGGGAACTTTTGTAATTTTTTCTTACATAAGAACCTTCTCCTGATAATAACAAATACAACAAAAAAAAATCAGCCAAATCGGTTCAGCCATTCACGCGTGATGCCGTGACAACGAAAACGGTTTCATTTTTATATGTATATAAGATGGTCATACATATATTGAATATATTAACTGTTTAGGCCAGCGCCTAACTTCTTTTTACCACCCCTAGTGAGTACATAACAAACCATTGCCAGTTAGCTGTTAATAGTTTTCACTCAACTGTTAATAGCTTTCACTCAACTGGCAATGGTTTCGTTGAAAACTCCCACTTAGCAAGCGATTCTGCTAGTGAGCCTGAAGTACTTTACTAGAGAGCGAATCGAGGCAAGACGTCGTCCACCGGCCACCACAACCAGCATCACCACAAGCACAAACCATAAGTAAGTAATTTTTGGTAATCACGATTTAATAAAGAACCAAGATTTTAATCTGCTATATTAAACACACACTTTGTGGTTTCATTTACTAATACACTTTTTTTCCTGTTTCATATTCTCAACGATCGACGCATCGTCCGCGAGTGACTCGTCGAACGTTCGAGACATATTCATGGTCCTTCGAGCCGGATATTAATCAAGTATTATCTCACAAATCAGCAAGCAAGTTGTCTCATCACCATAACAATTGGAATTCACGAGGCGCTGCAAATCAGCAAGCAAGTTGTCTCATCACCATAACAATTGGAATTCACAAGGCGCTGCACACCAGCAACTCTTTTTTTAACACAAAGTGACCTGCCACCAAAGAACACAATACACTTCACACCAACGCAGGCAAACCAGGTACGTGATTGCTTTAATATCACTTGGACACAAATCGTTTAAAAAAAAAAAATAAAAGAGTTGTTTCTTAATCGCATTTTATTGGTGACAATCATAAATCGTTTATACAAGAAAAGTGACAAAGTGACTAGTGTTTTTAGTGTTTCAGTGAGATAATTACAAAACAAAATAATCCGTAAGAGCACGGTTACGTTTACTGGATTTTGTGCGATAATATTTTTTCTCGTATATTTTTTCATATATGTACATATCACTTACGGCACTAATTTTCGATTTTTTCAAATTTTTGATTTTGTGCGGTAATATTTTTTCTCGTATATATTTTCATACACATATCACTTACGGCACTAATTTTCGATTTTTTTTTCAATTTTTTGATTTTGTGCGGTAATATCTTTTTGACATATCACTTACGGTACTGATTTTTTGATTTTTTCTCTATTTGTTCAAGAAATTTCTGTTTTTGTTTCTTTTTTTTCACTGAGACACTGCACTTTTTTCACTTTCAAACACTTTCTTTTAACAAATTGATTTTCGTTGGCGTATCTTGGGTGGCGATCCATATAAAGTGTGGCATATATATACATACTTACGTACGACTACAATATATTCTCGTTTTTTTTTTTGGTTGGCAGTGGTGTGCTGCAACTCACGTATATTAAATAAAGTACACTAAGCCAGATATATTGCGATATCGGCTACTTTAGTTAAAAATTTTTTGTTGCTGACATATATCCAATAAATCAAATATTATTCCAGCCAGATATATTGCGATATCGGTTACTTTAGTTAAACATTTTTTCGTTTGCTGACTTATATTCAATAAATCAAATATTATTGACCAGCCAGATATATTGCGATATCGGCTAAAACATTCAAAAAATTTTCTTTTTTCTATTTTCGTGTTTGGTTGGCAGTGGTGTGCTGCAAATAAAAATTTACAATAGTGGGGAATTATTTTCAAAGCAATTCCCATATTCTTTAGGCCAAAGTCTGCTCAGTCTTGAGTATTACTATATTCCTATAAATTTAAATTTGAATTTTCAATTCTTCTTGTCCCTTATACCAAAACTATGGAAGTGGACTACGTTGTCGAATACGAGTCCGAATTCAGTGCTGCATCAATGGACATCTCGAAGAACGCTCTTGTGATGCAACAAGACGAGCTGAGAGAGATGTGGTGCAAAGCGAAAGCTTATTAAAAAAAAAATCAAGCTAGGTGGTCAATGCTACCTACATACGTTGCATGGGGGCAATGAAGGATATGTCTGAGATCCTCTCAACCCCCAAAGACACAGAAAAATCTGTTGAGGTAGACAATAACCACTCCCTTCCGCCTTGCGATACGGATGTTTTCAAAGGGGACTACCTTTCATGGCCAACATTCCGGGATATGTTCACGGCCGTATACATCAAAAGCAAGCGCCTGTCTCCTGTTGAGAAATTATACCATCTCAACAAAAAGACACAAGGGAAGGCGAAGGTTATTGTATCAAAATGCCCGCTAACAAATGAGGGGTTTGCAATGGCATGGAAGGGTTTGACTGACATGTACGAAAATGAGCGTATACTAGTCGAAACCCAAGTCGACATACTGCTCGACTTGCCCTCAATCGATAAAGAGTGTTCGAACTCAGTAAAATGGCTACAGCGGGAGATCAACAGCTGCATCTCCTGCCTGACAGCCAATAAAGTGGACATTGGGACCCAATCATAATCCGCATATGTTCTAAGAGACTGCCACAAGCAACATTAGGCCTGTGGGAACAGTCTGTAAAGAACAAAACAAAAACGTCAAAGTGGGAGGAATTGGACAACTTCCTCACGGATAGATACCGTGATTTAGAGGCAATAGAACGTGCCAAAAAATCGTCCAATTCTGTAAAGCCTGTCAGTGCACCCACACAGAATAAATACCACAACAATAGCCATCAGAACAGACTCGGCGCCTTCCAAGTAAGCGTTGAGAAATCAACATGTCTGATGTGCAAAGGCGCGGATCACAAATTAAGATCTTGCCCCATGCTTCTTAACATGGCACCGGCGGACAGGATCAAGTTCGCTAAGCGCAACAATCGCTGCATCAATTGCCTCGGCTTTGGGCATTTAGTGTCGCAATGCACCAGTGCATTCAACTGCAGCACTTGTCACGCGAGGCATCACACACTCCTACATGTGGGGACAGTGCAGCCTAGCAGCCAAAGAGGCTCATCTATATCATCGGACGAGATTCCGTCTACGTCCAGGCAAGCTCAACAGAGACGCAACTTTGACAAATCGGAAGGCAAGCTAACTGTCGTACAGTCGTGCTTCGCTAACAGCGACAAAGGCGTCTTACTAGGAACCTCACAAATCAACATAAATTACCGCGGCGTTACTTATGCCGCAAGAGCACTCATCGACTCCGGGTCGGTCTTTCATCACAGAAAAGCTGAAGAGCAGAATCAACTTGCCAGTTCGGAAGATAAATGCCCAGGTGTCAGGCATCAACAACACCGTATCTGCGCAAGTAAAGGAATCATGTCGTGTCGAGTTGCGGTCACCAATTGACCCACTTATATCGATAACCACGAACATGATGGTTCTGCCGAAATTAACGGGAAACTTGCCGACTTGCCATATTAGCGCACTAACTCGGCAGGCTTTCCCAGATCTCACATTGGCGGACGAAAGGTTCTTCGTCAATGAACCCGTGGACGTCATACTCGGTGGGGACGTCTATCCCCACATTATGCTTGATGGCATACGCAAGAACGTACTGGGATTACTTCTTGCGCAAGAGACAGTGTTCGGCTGGATAGTCACAGGGCGTGCTAATGCAGCTACACCAACCAACACTTGCGTCTCATATCACAACAAAATATCGCAGAAAAATCAGTTAGCTGCGTGCGGGGATTTGGAAGAGATGACCAAATCTGTAAGGAAAAGAAGACATTTAAATAAATATGCAAGGAGGAGACCCCTAGACTCTAATCGAAGTTGGCACTTTTAAGCGAATTTATGTTGTTCCAATTAATTGTGCACGTATGCATTAAAAATAAACAGATTTCACTTTGAAAAAAAAAAAAAAAATTTTAAAGTTTTACATATTTTTTTATTGCCTTTATTTGCAATTTTGAAATATTTCGTTTGCATTCCCCCCAACGCAGCTGTATGTACGCAGCTTCAAATAAATTTTTTTATTTTTTTGTATTATATATATTTTCATTGATTTTATTTAATTCTCTTAAAATCTTAAATCACATTCTTCACACAATTTATTTTCAGTGTATTCGCACATTTCTATTCATTAATAGTTTTTTTTTCGTAATTTTTATTCAATTTAATTGTAATCGGCCAAAATGTTAAATATTTAGTTATGTACTTTCTCATGCTATATTGTTTCACCTTTTAATAGCTAAACATAAGCATGGAAATGTACGTTAATAATAGAGTAACATACATTTGCAACGCTTGCATAAGTAATGAAAATGAAGCAATTAAATGGAAAAGCATATTGGCTTCGCAGAAAAAATAAATATTCAACCCAATTGCAATACTTGCACTTGGGTTCAGCAACTGACATCAAGCATTACGTACGACGAATTACATTACAACTTTGCAACATTACACAGATACATTACGAGGACTTAACACTGCAAGTGTCTTACCTTCAGCATTGTCTTCCTTACGTTCAACCTTCCATCCTTTGTACCATTGGTGGATGCTTCCAACACGTTATCACCATGCCAAGCCAGCGATTGGCACGAATGCAACAGCAGCTGGATTGTAACCGAGCTTCTTGATGGATGAGGATACTTCCTTCTGGATTTCCCCATAACCACACCGTAGTCACTTCATGTATTTATCGGCCAACAATGGAATAGACAAATCGCCGAGACCACCCTGCTTGCGTGCAAAAAGCAGTTTTATTCCGTAAAGCTGTAAGAAAAAGAAAATATTTGAATAAATATGTAAATTTAATTAAGACTTACCCTTTTCTGCTACCGGATCCGCGCACGTGTTGCAAATTACCAATAATTAAAAATGTCATTCATGACATACGGTGATGCCATGCCGTCAGTTTTTAATTCGCCTTAAAAATTTCATTCAGGACATAAGGTGATGCCATGCCGTTAGATTTTAATTCGCCTTAAAAATTTTACAAGAATGAATCTAAAACTTTTTTTCCAAACCATGAGACATAACTCATGCTTATGAATTTTAAATTCAATTTTTATTGCAAATACCATATTTGAAAAATATGTTTTGCTAGCAAATAACGCAATTGCAAACCGAAAGTCTCCTTCTACAGCAGTACATGTATGCATTGCCCTTGAACTTACTGAGCAAGAAGTACTTTATTGACAAGTAGGAATTGAAAATAATTATTAAACCAAATTGTTTTTAACATTTTCTTTGGTGGCAGGCCACTTTGTCGAAAACATACGACAAATAAAACAATAACGATAACATGAATTTGATGCTAAAAGCAAAAATGTTTTTTATTTAATTATTATTTGCAACACTATGGTAAGGTAAGGCAGTTCACACCACATAAGGCCGCCTACACACTATGGTAATGTAAGGCAGTTCACACCACATAAGGCCGCCTCCACACTATGCAATATACATAATATAATTTATGCACTTTTTCTCGCCACCCAATCAGTTTTAGATGATATTCAAAACCAAACAACACAAAATCGTCAACAGATTAATTTCAGGAAGATGACTCGCTACAGTACCAGAAAGCATCCATTGCGGCTCTGCTCGTCCTTCCGGGCCAAGACACCGGAGGAGCGCCTACGGGAGGCACTCATAGGTAAATACTGTATAAATTGCCTTGCGGTCAACCACCGGTCAGCGAACTGCTCCAGCGACGCACGGTGCCGGTGCTGCAACGAAAAGCACCACACAATGCTCCACATCGGGGAAAATACCCGTCGCCGCCCCGCAGTGCCTCAAAACCAATCATGGAGCGAACAAATAAGTTCCGATGATGCTCTCTCCATCGATGCATCAGACCCTGGAACGGAGACTAGGCCTCTCCAACCAGAACCGGAGGAGGGAGAACTCCTTGAAACCGGAGCGGAGCGGAAACACGGCCTTTCCGCCCATCACAGCGAGGGGAAACGGAAACCCGGACTTTCCGCCCCCTTCTGCAACACGAACGTCGCGCGCACATACGCCGTCTGCGCCGTCGCCAAGCGCACAACCCGGCCAGACTGGAGACCAGGTCTCTCCAGCTGCACCGGGCTAGCTCCTTCAGAGCCGGGCTAACAAATCGAGCCAGCATAGTGGCTCATTCCTTGCTGCCAACGACAGCCATTTTACCGACGGCGGTAGTAAAGATCGAGGCAAGAGGACGCCTACATTTAATCAGGGCGCTCATAGACGCATGCGCCCCTACGTCGCTAATTGCGCGCGACCTAGCAAGAGAATTGCAACTAGAGCAGACACATATCGGCGGTCAACGAGGCTGCCTTTTAGTACTGCGAGGCAGACACGGGACAAATACCCGCATATCGACACATGTAAGGATAATGAACGACTATATGCGCATCAGCCCGACGACCACGTTGGACTCCGACCTAGCAGCCCCATACACCCACATCAAGCTGGCGGATCCAAATTTCTACAAGTCGTCGCCGATACGCTTGGTGGTCGGCGCGGATGTATACTCCCGCATCATGACCCAACAGGTCATGCCACAGACGTTTGGGCAGCTCCTTCGCTCAGGGCTCCATATTCGGCTGGGTGCTTTCGGGTACGGCCCGGTACTAAATTAAGCTATTTTAGTATTGTTTTTTTAACTTATTCTATTGTTTTTTTTGCATTCCTATTTAGAATAAGTATTGTTTTTTGGATTGTTATTTTAAAAAATATAATTATAATAACGAATAAATGAAGTTAAACTATTTTCTATTTAGCTGTACTCATATTGTGCCATAAATTTGTACATCGTTATGGTGGTCGATGGACATGTAATTTTTTTTTTGTTGCTCACCGCAAGGGGGCCGGTATGTTTAGGCCAGCGCCTAACTTCTTTTTACCACCCCTAGTGAGTACATAACAAACCATTGCCAGTTACCTGTTAATAGTTTTCACTCAACTGGCAATGGTTTCGTAGAAAACTCCCACTTAGCAAGCGATTCTGCTAGTGAGCCTGAAGTACTTTACTAGAGAGCGAATCGAGGCAAGACGTCGTCCACCGGCCACCACAACCAGCATCAACAAGCACAAACCATAAGTAAGTAATTTTTGGTAATCACGATTTAATAAAGAACCAAGATTTTAATCTGCTATATTAAACACAAACTTTGTGGTTTCATTTACTAATACACTTCCTGTTTCATATTCTCAACGATCGACGCATCGTCCGCGAGTGACTCGTCGAACGTTCGAGACATATTCATTAACTGAACAGTGCCGAACTTTTTGTCTTTGCATTAAGTTAACCATCAGGTGGCTGCACGGCTTCAGCGAAACATCTTGCAACTTTCTTCTTTATTGGAAAGATAAATGAAATTTTTAAAACCCTCTTCGACATTGTTGCGTATACGCCATGGCATGATGAAGAGTGTAGAGAACAATGCTCAACTCGCTTCCTCCCAAACAAGCCGACACGTTTTCCCACCTTTGTGAACGTTATTTGTTTGCTCACACCTGTATTTATACGAAAAATACATGAACAATGAGAATAGTGTTTTTCTGGGCAATTTAAATTTTGCCAATAATCTGCGTCACGTGCTTATTACTCCCACCAACACGACGTAAAATTATATTTAAATTCGTGTTTGGTTTTCAATTTTAAGACTATGTTAAAGACAGTTTTAAGACAGTCAAAGTTAATTTTTTTTATTTTCTTTTTTTTTGTTTTGTATCAAAATATTGAAATATGTTAGTTCATCCGCCACCAGACGTTATTGACATTTTATTATATTTTAAAAAAGCCACTACAACATATATATTTATTAAAAAATTAAGCAGGAATTATCTGCAGTGATCCATTTCGACGTTCCCTACGTTTATAAAGAAAAAACACAAAAACTTCAACTTATCTTAAAAATATTGGCCGGTTACGTTTCAGATGGTCCATTCGTTGAGTCCAATTTTAGGACGAATGGCACGCATGATATTTTGCTCAAAGGCTTGAATCGAAGCGGGATTCTAATTAGGATTTTAAATATCCCCACAGAAAAGAGCCTAAGGTGGGATATCACTTGATCTTGGTGGCCAATCGACCGCGCTAAAACGTAAAACGTATCTGCTCACCGAAGTGTTCTCCCAATAGTACTGTGTGAGAATTGGCGTCGTCTTGTTGAAACCAAATGTCGCCCAAATCACGAGCTTCAATTTCAGGCATCAAATAATCGGCTATCGTGGCGCGATAACGGTTGCGATCTCGCCGGTATCATTTTTGAAAAAATATGGATCGATTAACCAAAGCGGTGTTTTTTGTGGATGAAACGGCAGCTATTCAATTTCTTTAGATTTCTTTTGATACCAAATGTGGTAATTTTGGTAGTTTGCATACCCATTGTGCCAAAAATAGGACTTACTGTTGAAAAAATGTTGCTCGAAAACGTCGGATCTTTTTGAAACTTTTCGAGAGCTCATAGAAATAGATCGCCTATAATTCGTTCCCCCCGTCACTCCGAGTTGCTGCGACCGGCACCGAATCGACTCTCAACGGCCTTCGTGTACACCTTACCTTCAATTATTATATTTTCTTCATTGTGTCCTGGATGTGTACGTATTCGGTCGACATCATCCAATAATGAATGCTGGGTCCGCAATAATAATATCATTGGCACATTTTTACAGTCATAATATTAAGCTATTTTCGTTTTATTATATTTTGATTAACTTGTTTAAAGTAAAGTTCTTCAACGTCTTTGCGATTACTAAACTGCATCCAAGAGATCAGGCTTATATTTCAATTCTGTCTTAATTACTGTTGAAAGACAAGATTAATTCAAAGGCTAGGAGCAGGTTGAGTTTTAAAATAAAATTTTATACCTACTAAAATATAAACCAAATATTTGTTATTAACAGTACATATTTTACAAAAGAGTCAGAATGGTACTCTTCATATGTTTCTGCACATTTTCCTATATTCAGCCTCAATATTATCTTTTCATGAAAACAAACAGGTTCGTCGTTCAGCGCCAAAATTTTCATTACGGTCATTTATTTTTGTGATTTTACTTTTTACATGTTTTGCTTATAATGGATTTTATGGCTATTATCAAACAGACAAAAAATAAGAAAAGAGACTTTAAAAATTTGCAAAGCTAAGATACACTGATAAGCATAGTGACCACAATAAAGATATAAAAATCTGAATTTATAAAATAGGCAGATAATAAAATTTAAACAAAGTACATTCACAATTTAATAACCTTTACAAATTTAATTATAAAGCACTTCAAAAAAAAAATGTACGCCAAAGAATTTTTTAGAGTGCTTTAAAGAATTTTGGTGTACGACATAATGAACTGTTATGTAATAAAAATTTCATATTATATAAAACGAAAATTTTGTTGCAATTTAAAGCAACTACATTGTAGCCAATTATGTACATTTACTTTGAGTAATAGCATAAATAACTTTTCGATTTGTGAAGTAACAATTTTTTTGTACATTTCAATCTGATTAATTATAAAAAATAATAACTAAACTTCATTAAAACACAGGGAGGAAGAATTATGGTTGTATGACATTAAATAGATGATAAAAAAATTAAATTAAATTAACTAAAAAAGAAAAGAAAATAAATACCAGCGAGTGGTATCCTTTCAATCTTCTATGCTCCAGACGCCATTATACCTGTGCCGAAATAAATTTTAGCTGAAATCTTTTTATTTTTACGTGATTTTTACTTTCTTATAACATCTAGCCATATAAAGCCACTTGCGGGCAATTTTTCTGCATGAGGGTATATGCAAATTGTACGGACTTTTCATTATTGATGCCAATGTTCAATTTTGTGAGCCGAGGTTCTAGATCATTCAATGCATCTGCATTTTTCTGGAAGCAGTTGTAGGTTTGTCACTTCATGATAGCAGTGCAGTATCATCTCTGTTGTAATAATTGTGGAGTCAGAGTTGATCACTGGATGGTGGCCTTAGGGCACGCCAGCACAAACAGGTCTCAAATCCGGGTTAGCATCACAGCATTTAACGAAGAAAGTTCGATTGTGCAAGTAACTCTTTAAAAGCAAATAATAAAATATTGATAGTTCAGGTTTTCCGGGTTTAAGGGGTTAGGGTAGTTAGGGGTAGTTTTTTTGCTATTAAATCGTGTTATTTTACAAAATTAGTAATATGGCAATATTATAGAATGTGTTGACTTGAAGTCACGAAAAGATGTGTTGACCCAGTTCCAAAAAAAGGGTACTTGCGGTGACAACTATATATAGTCCTTGGAGATTCATCTAAAATCAATCAGACAAAAAAATAGTTTTATAAATAGATAATCCTGGGCCTGATCGAAGGATTTACTTTTTTTTCAAAAATTAACAAAATGGCGGCCTCAGGAAATTTATGGGAAAAAATCAACAGTTAATTGGTCTTAAAAAATTGAAATTTTTGAAAAAATAAAAATTCTTCGATCAAGCCCGAGTTTATTATGTAATCTTAAAGCTGTATAAATTTCATTAAAATCTACTGAGCGGTTTTCGAGTTACAGTTGTCACCAGTTCAAAAAACAGAGTTTTGAGAAAATCGCGTTTAAATTGTCACACTAGCGCTTTGAAGTGCCCGAGCTCTCTTTGCTATTTGTCGAATAATAATTCAAAAAATAGTTATCGGATTAACGTGAAGTGTTCAGAGAATATTTCTAAGATATTATTCTTAACGAAAATGCAAAAAAAAAATATTATTTTTTTGAAAATTCTGACTCCCCTTAACCCCCTAAGAAATAACATCTGCACATTTGGATTGCAATGGAAATGACTGAGCATTCCTTTAAAAAGCTTGACAAACATGCTGATTACGTTTTCACGTAGCGCATTAATTCTGTCATTCTCCTCGTGCACTTCTACAGCATTTATTTCAGCAATACAATACAAACAATTGCTGACTGCCGCATTGCTATGTCTACCATTCAACCAATTAGTTAGAAGTTTTGGAGGTGTGTGACAAAAACACCTGCTTTCTCTGCATTGGTTCAGCACCAATGGCCTCTGCTGTTTAAAATTGGTGGGTATTTAGATATCGGCTTATTAATGTGAAATATTTATTTTTAATGGTAACAGTTATGACCTAATAAAACTTTATACCGAAAGATATAAAATATAATATTTTCTTCTAAAAAAATTTATCTACAAAAGCTGTTTAAACCAAGAAGAGTTAAGTGCGGATATAGCTGAATACTTCAAACTCTTGCAATCAAACCCGACAAAATACCTGTACTTTAACATAGGTGTTGGCAAAACTTATATTAATCTAGTTTGGCCGATAAATATGATATATATATACATCTTGAAATTAGTCATAAAAGGGCTAAGAGAAGTGATGATCCAATTCAACTCATTTTTGATACAAGAGCATACATGTAATATATCAAAGCAACATCTTCCCCGAATTTCAATAACAATCTCCAGACGCACCGATATTTTTGGGAAAAACTCAGCCATTTGTATGGAGATCTCCATATTTGGCGTTTGTAAGCGAAAAGTTATAGTCTGATTTCAACAATTTCTAAGCGTAAGATGAAATACCTTTAGGGCATCGGATCTTGAATCGTATACTGGAAAGCGAAATAATCAGATGGAATTTTATATTGTATTATATGGGAATTAGTCGTGGCTTATGTCTCATTTCGCTCCTTTTCACACTGTAATGTAAGAAGGCCAGGATAATATTACATACTGAAATTGGGTGAAGCTGGTCCAGTACCTTCCGAGATATGGATTTCCGTTATTTTAACAGATACCTAGCTTATTTTACTAAGAGTCGTTGTGCTGACTCGACATTTCTGTTTATGTAATAAGATACTAAGAACGTTTATACATATATATAAATGTGTGATTGTATATACAAGATCGTTGTATCGTTTTTTATTACGCTACTTAGCGTATTTTATATATATGTATTTAATATTGCAAAATACACATATTTACAATTTTATTGTTTTTAAAATATGGTTCTTCGTATATTAGGCTGGGGCTGCTTGGGAGTGGTGACGTCTTCTGATGACGCAACTCACGCATTGTTAATCTTCTAACGTTTATATCTTATCAAGACTTTTCCTACCATCTCGGGTGTAAAATTTAATGTCTCTAGAAATTTTTAGTTATTAATTAATTGCTTTTTTGGTATTAAAAAAAAGTCGTTATATGGGGAGAGGGTGAGGTTATTATCCGATTTCATATATTTTCACACTGTCGATAAGGGTTGCTATATGATTTGTGCTAAGTGCATTTGGTTATTGCAGCTTCATTGGGTTAAGATATATATGTTTTAAGCCTTTAAACCTTTCAGGCAGGGATATGACCATTTTTAAGAAGTCTTACCGCGCAGTAGGCCCTTGATAATTAAATCTGTTAAAGCAAAGTACAGTTACAGCTATAAGTGCTTAGTTGTGGCATCTTATAGGTTTTCAATTAATGACATTTTGAAGGCATGACAGTGGACTGATTGCGCTCATCTACGAACACCTACTTTTTTTGTTACCAAGTTACACCTTGCACGGACGGACAGAAAGACACTCAACCGGATTTTAACTTGTCTCATCATCCTGACCGTTTATTTATATACTATAACCTTATATTAGTTTTACTAAGTACACAAACAGTCATTAGGAGAAAAAACTATTATACTCTGTAGCTACATGAGCATACAAATTATTATTATTAAATAATCAGTACAGTAAAAACAAACAGTTACTATATAACCCCTACGAAAGTCGAACCTTCAAACCCTTAGACTAACTCAATTCAACACGACACAAACAGTTAAAGCATAAAACAAACATATAAGGAGAATCCAACTTAAAGGAAGATGTGCAATGCAAGAAGTCACATGAGTTTTTCAAGCTAGCCAAGCCAACATTGCATCAAGTTGCGGTCCAAGCAACCCGCTAGCAGACCCAGCACAGCCAGTTAGTAAAACTGTGAAACTACCAAATGGATGGTTGGACGGGCGGAAGCTATGTCCTTGCTCAATTCGCCTTCAACAAAAGTACATATGTGACAGCAGAGCTAGGAGAAAACTGAACTATATAAAGCAATTAAAATTTTATGATGACGGAAAAATTTAACGGATCAACGTTTTGTATGCTGTTGAAGCGTGATATTCGAAAGTGGACGTAAACATCCAAATGCAAGTGTGATACATATACATATATGTATATACTATGTACATACATGTAATCCCCTTGACACCGGGTGTTTCTTTTATATATGAGGTTTTCAACTAGGCAATACTTTTCCGGCATTAGTCTCTTTAAAAGCAGTTACTTTATATGCATTTAGTGTGATTTGCATTTAATAAAATACGCACTTAGGTACTTACGGTAATAACGTACGATGTTAAAAATGTCTTCAACTTGACCGTATATCTTAGGTTTTCTTACTGCTATATGACACAGAAGAAGGAGCTAAAAACCAAGTTGTGACAGGTGTATCACAAGGCTCAGTACTAGGGCCGTTTCTGTGAATTGTTTATATTGTATGACCGTGTGTTACGTCGTCCACTGCCACCACGCTGCAATAAAAATAAACTAATGGCTTACAAATACGAAGCTCTAGTTAGCAGGTTACAAAAGCGAAGCGGTACTAATAATGCATAAGAAAAAACTAGAGGCATCTACGCTCAACAATGGTAGATACAATATCTCAAAGCAACATATTTGGGTTTGATTATTGTCGCGAGTATGAATTATCGGACCCATTAATGAGAATCATGGCCAAGATAGTTGGACCTAGTCAGAATATACGCGCTCTCCTGGCGAAAGTAAGCCAGTCAGTACTAATGTACTTGCACTTTCCGGACTGTGCCACACGAAGCCATTGCAATTATTTCAGGTATCATGGCACCAGACATTATGACAATGGAGCTCAAAAGAAGTTACAAAAAAGCAAAATGCAGTGGTTGACGACTTACTTAGAGGAAACAAAAAAGCCTTATGAGTTGACGCAGCTCCAGACTGAGCACGGTTGCTCCAGACAGTATTTTTGCAAATATGTATTTGATTGTTCTTTTTGTGGAAACGGGAGTTAAAACTCATGGCACATTTTGTTCTTGGAGAGCGGCTATTCCCTGGAAACATTGCACCGCAAAAGATTCGTTCTCAACACTATTTAAAAACTAGACCAGCTCAAGCAAGTGATTGAGCTGTTTTGGAGATACCTTGCTCCTTAGTACGCAGGCATACTCGTATCTCTTCTTTTGAGGGGTGTTTGATTGCAGGAATGTACCAAAGCGATACCCGATACAGTTTCTATTTCCACCGCACAACGATGGTTTCAACGTTTTTGTTCTGGTGTAGAGATGGTCGAAGATGCGCCACGCTCCGGAAGGCCTGTCGTCGAAAATTGCTATAAAATCGCTGAATTGGTCGAAAGAGACCGCCATAGTAGTCATCAAACCGTTATAAACCATTTGAAGAAGCTTGGAGTCACTAAAAAGCTCTATGTATGGGTGCCGCACGAATTGATTCAATAAAAATACCGCAAGACTTTTTTGACACCCCAATATTTAAAAGCCAACTTAAATTTGCAGCTCTTACCTACATGTAAGTTATTTTACTAGATATATGTTTTCTCCACGTAAGTCTTCTATCTAGGTGAATACCAAGATAAGTTACTTCATTATCTTAAGGTACTAAAATATTATTCATTTTTACAGCCGGACACATTTTTGGTCTTAACGAAAACGTAACATGCTTATACTTTTGTTCATACGACAGTTGGCTAGCCATTCTTCGATAGATCGGCTAATATTCTTGATGTCATTATGTGGCATTTGTTGTGGCTCACTAAAGCTGTGTCATCCGCAAACGTTGAGTGTAATAACGGGTGATTTTTTTGAGGTTAGGATTTTCATGCATTAGTATTTGACAGATCACGTGGGATTTCAGACATGGTGTCAAAGAGAAAGATGCTCAGTATGCTTTGACATTTCATCATGAATAGACTTACTAACGAGCAACGCTTGCAAATCATTGAATTTTATTACCAAAATCAGTGTTCGGTTCGAAATGTGTTTCGCGCTTTACGTCCGATTTATGGTCTACATAATCGACCTCATTTCTGGTTGAATGGCTACGTAAATAAGCAAAATTGCCGCATTTGGGGTGAAGAGCAACCAGAAGCCGTTCAAGAACTGCCCATGCATCCCGAAAAATGCACTGTTTGGTGTGGTTTGTACGCTGGTGGAATCATTGGACCGTATTTTTTCAAAGATGCTGTTGGACGCAACGTTACGGTGAATGGCGATCGCTATCGTTCGATGCTAACAAACTTTTTGTTGCCAAAAATGGAAGAACTGAACTTGGTTGACATGTGGTTTCAACAAGATGGCGCTACATGCCACACAGCTCGCGATTCTATGGCCATTTTGAGGGAAAACTTCGGACAACAATTCATCTCAAGAAATGGACCCGTAAGTTGGCCACCAAGATCATGCGATTTAACGCCTTTAGACTATTTTTTGTGGGGCTACGTCAAGTCTAAAGTCTACAGAAATAAGCCAGCAACTATTCCAGCTTTGGAAGACAACATTTCCGAAGAAATTCGGGCTATTCCGGCCGAAATGCTCGAAAAAGTTGCCCAAAATTGGACTTTCCGAATGGACCACCTAAGACGCAGCCGCGGTCAACATTTAAATGAAATTATCTTCAAAAAGTAAATGTCATGAACCAATCTAACGTTTCAAATAAAGAACCGATGAGATTTTGCAAATTTTATGCGTTTTTTTTTTTTAAAGTTATCAAGCTCTTAAAAAATCACCCTTTATATTATTCGCTGTTGGAAGATCTGCTGTATATATTATGTATAGTGTTGGGACTAAAACACTGCCCTGTGGTACACCAGCCCTTATCTGTCGTTCATCAGATATGAAATCTCCCACTTTTACCATAAATTTTCAATTATTTAAATAAGACTCCAATGTTTTATACAATTTTAAAAGTAGAATATTTTTAATCTATATATATAAAAGAAAGTTGTTGTTAGTTACACCATTTATAACTCAAGAACGGCTGAATCGGTTTGACTGAAAATTGATGGAGAGGTAGCTTAGAACCAGGGTAAAGTAGGATACCTTTTATCACTTTATGTAAAAGTTTAATACAACTCATAAATATAAAAATTATATTTCAAATCATAAGTATTAGTTAAAAATTCATGTTTTTAGGAATATTTGAATATTTCATTTCTTCAAAACAAAAAAAAAAAAAACTCGCATCTATGTATATATATGTATGTATAAAAGAAAGTTGATGTTAGTTACACCATTTATAACTCAACAACGGCTGAACCGATTTGGCTGAATATTGGTGGAGAGGTAGCTTAGAACCTGCTTTACTAAGAGAGTCACATTTTTGTCATTTATTAACTTTACAATTTCAGCTGGAACCTCATCCGGACTTTTTCATTGATTGTATAGCTATCTCTATTTCGCCTTTCGTAATTTATTGCCAGTTGGTCTGTGATGGAGACGAAGGTTCAGCCTACTGTCATCCGAAAAAAACGTCTTCAATATATCCTCCATATACTTTTGTTTTCATTTATTTAAAATACCACCTCTATGCTTTCATTTATAAGGATTGAGGGCGGATTTTTACGATGAATACCTGCGGCTTCTTTCAATTTTTTGTGCAAATGGAAGGTATCATGTAAAAACTGTAATTTTTCAATTTCTTGGCATTCACTGTTTATCCAATTGGTTTTTGCATTACGGATCATCTTCCTTATTTCTTTATTCAGTTGTCGATACATGTCAGTGTTTTTATTATTATATGCGCGGCGTTTACTTATTAGTTTTAATATGTCATCTGTCATCCAAATATTTCTATTATTTTCTTTCTTTTCTTTCCAAGAGAGTTTTTTTGCCGTAGTACAAATTATCTCTTTTAAGTTAGTGACATCTATGCTAAATTTCATGTTAAAATATTCATTAGTATTTAAGGTACATATGTGTCGTTTAGTGAGGCTCTAAAAGTGAATTCCTCGATTTTTACTATGTCTTAATTTATTGAACAAAGAAGTGTGATAATTCACCATCTCATACTGCATTGGTTATTCGTGATCATTTTGCCACATTTTCTGCTAATATCGTGCCGCAACTTCTGGTTGTTCAGCAAACTCAAAAGACCACTCCGAGGACACCGTTTTGATTCAATTGAGATTATAAAAGCTAAATCGAAGAAAGCTCTAATGGCCATCATGACCGTGGATTTTTTCAAGTACTATGATGACTGGAAAAACGTTGAAATAAGTATATTGCAGTGGGAGTGGATTACTTTGAAGGAGATGAAATTGACAAAATTCACAATTCAATTGATCATAGTACATAGTTTAGCTCAAGTTTTCGCTTAATTTTATTAATTTTAGGCACAAAGACAAAATGTTATCAGTGAAACACGCTCTCTCATTTTCAGTGACATAACTCACATATTGGCGATATATGCGGTACAAAGTCGGCCGGAAGTTTGAAAATCTGTATTTTAAGTATATGAGGGCTAAGGGAAGTATAGGTCCACTTCTACCCATTTTTGACACACAGATATACTATTGTCAGATAAGTACTATCTCCGAATCTCAGTTATACATACAGCCATTGTCAAATGTTATTACGCATTACTAAAATTTTTGCGTTTCGGTAAGACTGCTTCAATTGTTGTTGTTGTTGTTGTTTTCAGTATAAAGCAGATTTGTTGTTGTTGGAAGCAGTGGTTCCCAAACTTATTTTGTCTACCGCCCACTTTGAGAATAAATATTTTTTTAGCGCCCCCCTTTTTCACCTATTTAAAAACCAATATAACTTCAAATTAATTATTGTGACCTATATACTCATATGTATATTAACGGAGAATTCTAAACAAAACTTTTACTTTTACCAGCAGCTTGAAACCTGAGCGCAGTAGGTAACATACAACGGCGCTTAGGTCTCAAGTTAACTCTTACGGGCTCTACCTGCCAATTAGAATGATTATTGAAACACAACTTCATAGTATTAAAACAGAGAATCTTTTATTAAAAATAAAACTAAAATATTCGATCCATATATAAAAACTAATGTGAAGGATGAATCTGATGCTGTTTAATAAGTTTGTTAAGATCAGGTTCCAATTTACTCAAGAACAGTAGCAAGTCGCCAATCGACGACAATCCAGGGTACAATTGCGAGATCGGTTTTTGTAGCCAAAATTCTTGATAACCATTTTTGAACTTGATTTTTATTTCCTCGTTTGTCGTCAATTCTGTAAGTTTTTCTTCCAGCTGAGGTGACATTGCTGTGTTGACATTTGAAAACGGATTCAACACCCTGTCTGGAATTTCCAAGTTCAAAATGTCTTGGTATCGTTCGGTGAAGTCAATGTGGAGGTTTTCCAAATGTTGGCAGTAGGCAAACAATTCGTCGTTACTGCATGATACTGATAAATTCCGAAAATTGTGAAACTCACGTCTGCCCAGATTCTTTTTGTGTAGAAGCAGTTTGGCTGCGAAAGCAGCAACGACGTTTTTTGTTTTAATTAAATTTAGTTTATCGCCTTGCAGTTGGAGATTCATGTCGGTGAACAATTTATACAGGTGTGTCATGTAAGCTATATCATTCTTTGATGTTATGAGCTTGTCTTGAAAATCTGTATCTTTAGTTTCCAAGAACTCTATAACAGAGTCAAACAAGTTGTAGAATCGCGTCAGACAATTGCCTCTTCATAGCCAACGAACTTCAGTATGAAAACACAAACGATTGAAATCCTCGTCATTAGTAACACAAAGCTGATGAAATAATCTATCATTTAAAGAGCTGTTGCGGATTTTATTGACTGCTTTGATGACAGATTGCAGTGATTGAAATAGTTTTTCACTTAAGTTTCTAGCAACTAAATGTTGTCTATGAATAACGCAATGTACACCAAGGACATCTGGAATTTTATTTTTTAAGTGCGCTATTAAGCCTTTATGGTACCCTATCATAGCCGGAGCGCCATCCGTAGCAATTGAAATAATATTTTTCAAAGGAATCTCTTTCTCATCGCAAAACTTTTCCAATATATTGAATATGGTTTCGCCTTTTGTATCGGTCTCTAAATTTCTAGCAAATAGTTCTTCACATATTTTCTCATCTTTAATAAACCTCACAAAACAACAACAATGCTTCATTTGTTGGTAAAGTGGACTCATCGAGCTGAATTGAGAATTGGCTTGTCCTCAGGTGATCGCACAATGATTCTTCAATGTTTTCAGCCATTTCATCAATTCGTCTTTGCACAGAATTATTACTCAAGGGAATTTTTCGGATAATATCTGCGACCGGTTTATGAAGCACGGTAGTTATTACTTCATTTATTGCTGGCAATATTAACTCTTCTCCGATGTTATGTGGTTTGCCTTTTTGAGCAATTAACAAAGAGATATTGTAAGAAGCTCGAAGTAAGTCGTCATCTTGCTTAGCAGCCGCCGAAAATAGTTTTGCTACACTTGGCTGAGTATTATGAAAACGTCGGATCTTCTTGGAACGTTTCAAGAACCCACAGAGTGAAGCGGTGTTGCTTGGAATGGTCTAGCGGATTCGGTGATGGTGTTGTGAATAGTACGCCTAGTAGGCCGATTATGTTGATCATAAGTTGAACGAAACACATTCGTTTCGGAACGTGAATTTTCGTAATAAAATCGAACGATTTGTCAACGTTGACCATCCTTTAAACCGTGTTTTCCTACTGTGTCGATGTTAAAATGGGTAAAATCTTGGGTTTTTATAGCCCCCACATATAAGTAACGTAAGGATTTCCTACGTTACGGTTGATTTTATATGACATATATCGGTCAATAAGTAAGATAACTTAGGAGATTACATTAAATTTATAGAGATTGTACATAACGATTCTCAATAATCAGGTTGACCATGTAAATATAGTAAGTCAATACGTGAGTTATCTCAATGGTACTCAAGGAATATATTTTTATATTAAGAATATGTCTTCATGATCCAAGGGGTAAAAACGGTCTTTCTCTAGCCCCGCTATAATGTAAAGGTTTTCATTATCTGGTTAGCTAAATTCCAAAATGGGGAAAAATCAGCAACCTCATTTACCCAATGTAAGAATTTCAAATTTTTATTGGGTTTAGACCATCAATATCATTCAATACATAAAATGTCTTAGCAGCATCTATGAATATATCACTCAATGTGTGATTTATCTTCTTAAAGTTTATGTTTTTTACCAATTATTTATTAACTGGATCTGCTTACATAATTTAAACATATCAACGAGTTTTGAAATTTTAATAACTAATGAATTACTGCTCTATTCCATTAGTGGTAGTGGACGATAGACAGAATGTTGCTCATCAAAACTCTTCCTTTCAGATCTCAGATCATTTCTCTGAAGACGTGTTTGGTTAGTTCGGATATATATTGGATAATATTTGAGAGATTTTATGGTAAAAGCATAGGTTTGACCAATAACCAATTTATGCCGGCGGCTTTAAATTTTGAGGTTCTGTATTTTTGAAGAAATAAAATTTTTCGCTGGGAATTTGTTTAGAAATAAAATAGCGGCGCCATCTACGTACGTTGAGGTTAGTACTTTTGAACTCGTTTGAATATCTGTTGTAAATAAGGCATATACTATTGATCCAAAATGCTGCATTTAGGGACTTCAGTAATAATTGGATACTCGTCTGAGATAAATTCCTTCGATCAAACTGTAAGTCGCCTGTTAGTAAGATATAATATGAACAACCGATGAAATCTATTTGCGAAATTCATTTTAAATTTATGTACGACGTACCTAGGCGTTTTGACTGATACGAGACTGAATTTCAGAGCACATGTTGAAAAAGCCTGTGTCAAAGCAGCTACAGTGACAGCGGCCATGTCAAGAATAATGGCTGACATTGGTGGCTGACAGTGGTAGCCAAAGTAGGAGAGTCCTACCAGCCAAAGTCAGCCAGTCAAATGTCAATAAGGCAAAATCAGTGTACAGGTTATGCACCATTTGAGTGGTCTGTGACAAAAGTTCATTTTTGTTCATTCATACCATTCCAAAGATATTGAATTTTTTGTCCTCCTGCCTCTCTTAAAACGTATGGCACAACCATCGTTGCACAATCGTTGCGCAATGCGCTAATGCTTTTCTTGCGGCACAGATGTCGGGCACATATGTCGGGAGCTTACGAGCGCAATTTTTTTTGCAGATTATTAAAGGTGAATATTTTCCGTATTTTCCGCATTGTGTCACATGTTTTTCAATTTTTTTTTAGCGTGAAGAACACTTAAAAAATTACAATTGTTTAACAAAAAATTATGTAAAAGATTATTATGTAAACCAAATTATGATTCATGAAAAAATGTTCATATATTTATATATAGCATGAACCTTTTTCTTTGACTTCACAAAATTTCATCCATTTATCTCAAGTAGTTTATGAGAAAATAATTTTAGAATTTTATCGTGCTCTAAATTTCAACCTTCAATAACTTTAACAAAAAAAAGGATTTTGACGAAATATTTATACCACAGGGTATTTATGCGTTTAGTTCCCTTCCTAATGAACTGCTAATTTTCAAAATCAGAGATTTTTCGAAATTTTTATGGACCACTTGACGTGGTTTGTCCTAATGCTTAACGGCGGTCCCGCAGCTTGGTTATATGTAAGCGTACTGTTTAACAGGTAAAGCTAGACAGTAAAGTTAGATAATACTAACTGGGCGTGATCCTGAAAGAGGTGTACCCCTATCGGGCCATTTGAATCGTACATGCTGCATTTCTACAGTGGCAGCATATTGTTGAAATACTTCGTGAATAATTGTTTGCCTAATTAGTGGGAACACCCACCACAAATTAGATGGGTAAAACACTTACACTCAGATTAAGTACAATTGATAAGAATAAAATGCGATTTATTAAAGTTATTAAAGTTTAATTTCTTTTTGTAAAAGGTTATTAAAGTTACAATTGAAATTGTTGTATAAAAATAAGCGGGTTCGGGGGTAACGAACCGATTTGTCCGATTCTCCTTCGGTTCTTCAAATTAGTGCAGCGCGCGGGATCGGTAACGAATAATGTAATAATTATGGTAGAGTCCTAACGCGGCGCAGTGCATAAGCGAATGTTGATGTGAAGAGTCTATGACGAATGTGTGGCCTCCTTTCCTGTTGTCTATCCTTTTTGTTTAGTGGGTAAGAGCACAGGTGTGGTGAGTTGGGTTGAAGTGTCATCAGCTGTGGTGAATGACGATGTAGCATTAGGATGCGCCAGTTTTACCGAGTAGAGGGGGTGGATGCTTAACTCATTTAAACATCCTGGGCCCCCTAGGCGAATATTTTGCCTAGTTTTATATACATATATAATCTGATGCATGTTTGTTAGTTGCGGTAAGACAATAGCATTTGCTTGAATGCGCTTATCCGCTTGGGGAGAAATTAGGGTAATGGGGCATATTTTGTTAGAGTTTTGTACTACTCTTCCGCCCATTCCCGTAATTTCATAATTGGCTTGTTTTGTTGGCAATTTTAATTTATTTTGGGCCTTAGACGCTATAAAGGACCGTTGGGACCCTTGGTCTATTAAGGCTCTTAGTTTGAACAGTTCTCCTCGATGTTCGATGGAGACAACTGCTGTGGGTAGTAGTACTCTACTATGATTTTCGCTGTGTAGCGTTTGAGTTTTTAATGCCTTGGAGCAGCATGGTGTCTCTTGGCAATTTTGTTGCGTTTCTGTTTCGGGAGCTGCTGTTGCAACTAAACCCGTGGCTTTTTTTGAAAAAGCGCTACTTTGAGATGTGTTGGGAAAGTTGTTTATGTGCAACATAGAATGATGCCTTTTGTGGCAATATACGCAGTTAAATTTGCTTTCGCAAGCATTGAGATTGTGTGAGTGGGACAAGCAGTTTGTGCAGAGTCTTTTTGACCTGACAAAGTTGTTCCTTTCATTCACATTCAATTTTTTAAATTTTTCGCAAGCTTTTAGCTTGTGCCCTCCTGTACATAGTTCGCATGACGTGAATTTATTTTGTTCAGATGTGAACGATTGTGCTTTGAAAAAGCTTCTATTTAAATTGTTGTTGTTATTGACTTGGGGTCTATTGAAGCTTCTGTTTAGGTCGGGTTGAACGTTTTTAGTTCTGACTGTTTTTTTATCTACCCTTTCTGCAATTTCATATTGGGCAGTTAGGAAATCTTTCATTTGCTGCCACGTTGGGCAGTCTCTTCTTGATGAGAGCGATTGCTCCCATAGAAGTAATGAGGGGGTGGATGCTTAACTCATTTAAACACTTCGCAAAGATAGTCTGCAAAACAGTTTGTCTCTTCTTCAAAGAAGCGCAAGCACCGGTTTTTCGGCGGAGCGAATATCTTAATATCTTCCTAAAATGAAAATATATTTTCTGAAATAATTAAACTATGTCAAAAGTTAATGTATCAGCTCATATCTCCCGCGATATAATAATTTAATATAAAGTATATAATAAAAGGTGTCCAATGAATATGATAAATCAAACGCAAGATATTTTTCAACGAACACTTATGTGTATATTTGTACGAAAATTAGAATTTCTACCTTTAGTGCTTAAATGTGGACAGGAGAATATTTACGACACTACTCCTTTATAAACGCACTAGATCCCTCTAACATTGCATTTTCAGTGATTCAGTAAATCATTTGAGTACAGCAAAAATGCAAAAGAACGCCTAGAAGTATGAAAGAAAGAAATTGCATGGTAAAAAACATGGAAGCATGAGTTTATAAGATGTATAGGGTGATTTTTTAAGAGCTTGATAACTTTTTAAAAAAAAAAACGCATAAAATTTGCAAAATCTCATCGGTTCTTTATTTGAAACGTTAGATTGGTTCATGACATTTACTTTTTGAAGATAATTTCATTTAAATGTTGACCGCGGCTGCGTCTTAGGTGGTCCATTCGGAAAGTCCAATTTTGGGCAACTTTTTCGAGCATTTCGGCCGGAATAGCCCGAATTTCTTCGGAAATGTTGTCTTCCAAAGCTGGAATAGTTGCTGGCTTATTTCTGTAGACTTTAGACTTGACGTAGCCCCACAAAAAATAGTCTAAAGGCGTTAAATCGCATGATCTTGGTGGCCAACTTACGGGTCCATTTCTTGAGATGAATTGTTGTCCGAAGTTTTCCCTCAAAATGGCCATAGAATCGCGAGCTGTGTGGCATGTAGCGCCATCTTGTTGAAACCACATGTCAACCAAGTTCAGTTCTTCCATTTTTGGCAACAAAAAGTTTGTTAGCATTGCGTCCAACAGCATCTTTGAAAAAATACGGTCCAATGATTCCACCAGCGTACAAACCACACCAAACAGTGCATTTTTCGGGATGCATGGGCAGTTCTTGAACGGCTTCTGGTTGCTCTTCACCCCAAATGCGGCAATTTTGCTTATTTACGTAGCCATTCAACCAGAAATGAGCCTCATCGCTGAACAAAATTTGTCGATAAAAAAAAAATTGTCGAACACTGATTTTGGTAATAAAATTCAATGATTTGCAAGCGTTGCTCGTTAGTAAGTCTATTCATGATGAAATGTCAAAGCATACTGAGCATCTTTCTCTTTGACACCATGTCTGAAATCCCACGTGATCTGTCAAATACTAATGCATGAAAATCCTAACCTCAAAAAAATCACCCGTTATAAGCATTTCCATATTAAAATTCCAGAAAAAATGGCATAATAAAATGAGTTGAGTAGAGATACGGTATGTACAGAGCTATCTAAAACGATAAACATATGTATATACATACGAGGTGTGTTCAAAAAGTATAGCGAATTTTGATGATTATTTATTTATTCATGAATATCTATTTTGTCCCCTTTAAAGTAATGCCCATGAGATATTATACACTTGTGCCAACGGTTTTTCCAATCTTCGAAGCACTTCAAAAAATCATTTTTTTTTATCTTCTTCAGCTCTTCCTTCGATGCCGTCTTTATGTCGTGAAGAGAAGCGTAACGTCGTCCTTTCATGGGCCTCTTCAGTTTAGTGAACAAGAAAAAGTCACAGGGGGATCCGGATCTGGGGAATGCGGTGGCTGCGGCATCATTAGTGTGTTGTTTTTGGCCAAAAAGTCGGGCACAAGCAACGATGTGTGTGACCAGGGGCGTTATCGTGGTGCAAAAGCCAATTTTTGTTCTTCCACAAATCCGGGCGTTTCTGGCGGATTGCTTCCCCCAAATTGCGCATAACTTGCAGGTAATATTCCTTATTGGCTGTTCTTCCCTGTGGCAAGACTCATGATGCACCACGCCCCTGCAATCGAAGAAAACTGTCAGTTACGATTGTCGATACTTTTTGAACACACCTCGTAAAGATGTATTACCACGTGTTATGCAGCTTTGCCACTCCTCTGCATATATTTTGTGGCGCATTTTGGGCAATTTGTTATCGCTAATGGGCATAAACTCTTTTTGCCCCTTGAAAGCTTTTAATTATGCCAATAATAAACGTCACTATAAATTCGAATGCAAACTGGAGGGCTGCACTCAACGCAATGTTATTATACATACTTACAAACGTTCCTCTTCAAACACTTTATCTATTAAAAAAAACCGCATCAAAATCCGTTGCGTAGTTTTAAAGACTTAAGCTTGCATAGGGATATAGGGAGAGAGAAAACGACTTTGTTTTATACTATGTAGTGATATCGCGAATAAACGGTTAATAGTCAAAGATTTTGCTGGCATTGTTGGAATAATTGAAAGATCAGTAAAAACCATTTCGAAAGACCATTTGGTCCTGAGAAGAGTGAAATCACGATTGGTTTCAAAATTACTAAATTTTATCAAAAAACAACTTTCGGTTAACGTATAACAATGCTTTCCGACTTCCAAGACGACATGAAGCGTATCATTACTGCCGATAATTCTTGCATCTATGCTTACGACTCGAAAACAGACGATCAATCGGCCGAAGGAGATTACTTTGAGGAGAACAATATAGATTTTGAAATTTGAAAATATGAACATAGCCTTACCATTTTTTGCTCATTGTAATATAAATTCATCAGCGACCTTGATAGATAATTTTTGGAATTTGTTTTCCAATTTGCCACTGCATATAAGTAAATTTAAAATTTAATTTAGTTATGTAATGGGTTACTAAATATTTAACAAATTAATACCTTCAACAATATATTTACAGTACACTAGAGTGAGCAAGAGCAACATACTCGTAGCATGAATAAATAATTATACCCTGAATTGCTATGTAAACTTTGTCAGAAAGGAGAGAGACTCTATAGAGTATATAAATAAATGGTCAGTATGTCGATTTAGCCATGTCCGCCCATCTGTCGCACTGTCTGTATACTTATATGAAAACTAGTCTTTCAGTTTTTGAGGTATCGCGCTGAAATCTTGCACACGTTCTTTTCTCCCCAAATGAACATCTTATTTGTTGAAATTGAACGATCTGAATCACGTTCTTGTTGGTAAAACTTTTTCATTTGATGACACATTTTCAAGAAATTGGGCATGTGTTATTTTCTAAGGTAATGGTATCACAATTCTCGAAGAAATTGTTCAGATTGAATCAATATAAAGGGTGATTTTTTAAGAGCTTGATAACTTTTTTAAAAAAAAAAACGCATAAAATTTGCAAAATCTCATCGGTTCTTTATTTGAAACGTTAGATTGGTTCATGACATTTACTTTTTGAAGATAATTTCATTTAAATGTTGACCGCGGCTGCGTCTTAGGTGGTCCATTCGGAAAGTCCAATTTTGGGCAACTTTTTCGAGCATTTCGGCCGGAATAGCCCGAATTTCTTCGGAAATGTTGTCTTCCAAAGCTGGAATAGTTGCTGGCTTATTTCTGTAGACTTTAGACTTGACGTAGCCCCACAAAAAATAGTCTAAAGGCGTTAAATCGCATGATCTTGGTGGCCAACTTACGGGTCCATTTCTTGAGATGAATTGTTGTCCGAAGTTTTCCCTCAAAATGGCCATAGAATCGCGAGC
Source organism: Bactrocera dorsalis (assembly GCF_023373825.1). Lineage (NCBI taxonomy): Eukaryota > Metazoa > Arthropoda > Insecta > Diptera > Tephritidae > Bactrocera > Bactrocera dorsalis. The sequence goes on along the minus strand of NC_064303.1, from coordinate 38,330,301 downwards.
TGTGTGGCATGTAGCGCCATCTTGTTGAAACCACATGTCAACCAAGTTCAGTTCTTCCATTTTTGGCAACAAAAAGTTTGTTAGCATCGAACGATAGCGATCGCCATTCACCGTAACGTTGCGTCCAACAGCATCTTTGAAAAAATACGGTCCAATGATTCCACCAGCGTACAAACCACACCAAACAGTGCATTTTTCGGGATGCATGGGCAGTTCTTGAACGGCTTCTGGTTGCTCTTCACCCCAAATGCGGCAATTTTGCTTATTTACGTAGCCATTCAACCAGAAATGAGCCTCATCGCTGAACAAAATTTGTCGATAAAAAAGCGCGAAACACATTTCGAACCGAACACTGATTTTGGTAATAAAATTCAATGATTTGCAAGCGTTGCTCGTTAGTAAGTCTATTCATGATGAAATGTCAAAGCATGCTGAGCATCTTTCTCTTTGACACCATGTCTGAAATCCCACGTGATCTGTCAAATACTAATGCATGAAAATCCTAACCTCAAAAAAATCACCCGTTAGCTGTTATACCAAATTATCGATCGTAATCGAGTGGTTATATGGAAAACTTTTTTAATTTAAAGAGATATCTTCAAGAAAACAAAGATGTAATCGCCGAAAAATTTTTTTAGATGTGATCACTATAGCCATATAGCTTACCCGTGAAAATCAAGTTCTTCTAAAGAAGACTATTAAACTAAATAGAACACATGTAAACGTAATAAAAATGGCGAACAACATTTGGCTCTTGAAGCGGTGCTCCTTAAATAGTATAAATAGTATAATTTTTATGACGCAAGCGGCAATGTAGAAATTCTCGAATTTTTGAAAGTATTATACTAACATCTATAGCGGTGTGGCTATGACTACAGAAAACAGCTGACGTTAAAGCAAACGTATGTCTATTGCAAATAATTTACCGCAATTGCAGTTGCGCGGAAACTAAGTACTGCGAAAATTCTCACACGTGTTTGTGAATACTTCCGTACTACTGGCATAGAGTCATCGTTATAATAGCTCCGCTTTTTTCGACTATGTGTGCCAGTAATACCCAACAGTTGTCATAATATTTAAGTATCAGCATAAAATTTTATATTTCTAATAATGTGTTAGAGATCTTGTTATTACATATTTGTCTTTTTCAACATTTTTCCTTCATATTTGCTGCTCTTACAGTTTTATGTGCTGTGACAAATACATAGTTACTAAAACACTTGTTACAATTTCCTTTCTGGAGTATGGCTCTGTGGCATGGAAATGTAACTAAAAACCAAATCTATTCTGAAAAGTTATAGCCTGTTCAAAAACAATTATTACTTTTCTTTGTAGCTTTTACGATGGAATTATAGGTTAAGTCTTCCTTCATAGGTAGACTAGTTCTATAAAACATATAAATCTTCCAACACTTACAAGTCGTTGTGTTATATTTTTAGTAAGAATCCTGAGTAGAACAGTCTGTAGTTCTTTTCTTCTGCCTGTAATTAAATTTAACATCTCGCTTCGCTCTAAGAGTCAGTTTGGCTAACTGTTAATATCTTGTAGATTAAAATTTTAACTAAGCGAACCATTCTGTCGCATATGTAAAGGGTGATTTTTTAAGAGCTTGATAACTTTTTTTAAAAAAAAAACGCATAAAATTTGCAAAATCTCATCGGTTCTTTATTTGAAACGTTAGATTGGTTCATGACATTTACTTTTTGAAGATAATTTCATTTAAATGTTGACCGCGGCTGCGTCTTAGGTGGTCCATTCGGAAAGTCCAATTTTGGGCAACTTTTTCGAGCATTTCGGCCGGAATAGCCCGAATTTCTTCGGAAATGTTGTCTTCCAAAGCTGGAATAGTTGCTGGCTTATTTCTGTAGACTTTAGACTTGACGTAGCCCCACAAAAAATAGTCTAAAGGCGTTAAATCGCATGATCTTGGTGGCCAACTTACGGGTCCATTTCTTGAGATGAATTGTTGTCCGAAGTTTTCCCTCAAAATGGCCATAGAATCGCGAGCTGTGTGGCATGTAGCGCCATCTTGTTGAAACCACATGTCAACCAAGTTCAGTTCTTCCATTTTTGGCAACAAAAAGTTTGTTAGCATCGAACGATAGCGATCGCCATTCACCGTAACGTTGCGTCCAACAGCATCTTTGAAAAAATACGGTCCAATGATTCCACCAGCGTACAAACCACACCAAACAGTGCATTTTTCGGGATGCATGGGCAGTTCTTGAACGGCTTCTGGTTGCTCTTCACCCCAAATGCGGCAATTTTGCTTATTTACGTAGCCATTCAACCAGAAATGAGCCTCATCGCTGAACAAAATTAAAGCGCGAAACACATTTCGAACCGAACACTGATTTTGGTAATAAAATTCAATGATTTGCAAGCGTTGCTCGTTAGTAAGTCTATTCATGATGAAATGTCAAAGCATACTGAGCATCTTTCTCTTTGACACCATGTCTGAAATCCCACGTGATCTGTCAAATACTAATGCATGAAAATCCTAACCTCAAAAAAATCACCCGTTATATTCACCATCATTGTCTAATTTACATTCAAAACTCATATCAATGTTGAGTATTGCAGTTTGGTGTAATCGATAAAATACGTTTGTATGTACATCACCAAAGGAAGCAACATGGCCAAATAGTGTATTTCAACCCAGAGAATACAATACAGCTGGTGGAAACACCGCCAGCAACAACATTAACATTGACGAGTTTTTGCTCAACTTTCGTCAGTGATCCGTTTGCGAGAACATTGCTCTATTCGGAAATATCTTAATATTGTACATCGTCGAAGAAATACTTACTCAGAATGCAAGGCCAACCAGTAGATGAACATCCAGGTGTGTTATCAACTAATACATTAGGACGAATTTACACAATCCACCCGAAAAATGACGATTGTTTCTACCTTCGGTTGCTATTGATTAATGTACGTGGTTCCACTTCATTTGAGTCATTGCGTACTGTGAATGATATGGTGTATGCAACTTTTTGAAAAGCAAGCCAGCAATTACAATTGCTGGAAAATGATAATCACTGGAATGCAAATGAAGTTCGCACACTTTTTGCGATGATCATTTCGACATATCAGCCTTTAAATTCATCTCGCATCTATTATGGGATACGAACAAAAATGACGTTGCCGAAGACATTTTACATCGTCTTCACTAAAAATTGGAAAGGGATCAATTTCGGTTGATACTTCCGATGGTTTGATTTCGATTCACGAAAGATGAACTCATCACGAATGTGTATCCGAAATATTGGCCTAATTATCGTAACTGCGATTCCTTAAGTGTACGCGCAATGTGAGCTCCCAAAAATACCTATGTTGATGACTTAAACTGGAAAATTCAAAAGACGACGCCGTGAATTATCCAGTGGAATTTCTAAATTCTTTGGAGAGGATTGGTATGCCACCGCATTATTTGCGTCTCAAAGTTGGATCTGTCGTTATTATGTTTCGCAATCTTCATGCGCCGAAACTGTGTAAGGGAACCCGACTGATTGTGATGCACCTATCGAATACAAGGGGCAGAATGCTTGATTCTACGAGTTCCTTTGAGTTCTATTGATTTGCCATTTTAGCTCAAACGGATTCAGTTTCCAGTAAAAATTGCATTTGAGATGACAATCATCATTACACAAGGGTAGTCGCTAGAAATGTATGGCATAAATTTGGAACTGCTATGTTTTTTGCACGGCCAAAAATACGTGGCGTGCTCACGAGTTGGAAAACTATCTTCTCTGTACATTTACGCACCGGAACAGAAACCAAAAAATGTTGTTTATCAAGCTGCGTTACATTGAAAAGAAAAAGAAATGATAAATTTAACTTTCTCTTCATTTCAAAACACATATGTATGTAATTTCACGCAGGACAACGGCTGCGGGGTCAGCTAGTATTATATAAAAATTGTTCCAAAAAATTATTTATACATGTCGCAAATATTCATTGAGTTGTAACATGCGACTTCCTTTGCGAGAGCAGCAGTTCACTAAGCATTGAGGAGACATACAAATGAACAACCTATTAAGAGAAAACGAAAACTGGGAAATACGTTAATTTTTTCGCCGTTTATACTAGAATATAATCTGATAGGTAAACGAAAGCTGCACAATTTTTCAATTGATACTGTAGAGGACCAAAAGCTTTTTACAAACGAAGATAGCAGAGCTCATAAAACACGTCTGATTTTAGCGGTTGCTTTAGACAGCTGCAATGGGCACCGTTCCAAATTTTATCGAACTTCTGGAGAATGTATATCAATAAAATGAAATAACTGTTCTCTGCAAAACCGAAAAACTTTAAACCTCCCTCTATTCTGTGAACACAACTCGTACTATATATGTACATACAGATAAGTATGATAAAAGTGAATGGATAATGGAGAACAAAGAACACACCAACAACACATTAGTCCTTCTAAGAAAGCAATTTTGATATAATATAATTGGTTTTTATTAAAAAGAGATAGAAGACAAATAAGGAAAGTCTAAGTTCGGTTGCAACCGGTCATCTTATACTCTTGCAACTTGCGAGAATGAATTCTCGGGATATTATTTCTGGTGGTGGCTTAACTTTATATTATAATATCTTGCGAACGAATTCATTATTACTATTTTTTCCAAATATATGTAAAATTCAAATGCATAGAAAGCACTGATAAAAATTTTTTAATCAAAATTTTAGTTTTCAAAAGAAAAACTAACATAGTTTGGTTAACTATGATTATTGAATCGCCGAGTTACAAGTGTACGCAATGCAGTATTATTAAAATGCTATATAGAAGGTGTTTTCAAAACAAAACGTGAACTTTTGTTTTTGAAAAAATATATATCAAAGAAACATTTAAAAACACAAGCAAAATTTATCGAAATTTAGGGGTATGTATATCAACATACTAAAAAGAATAATTTGATAGTAAGATTCCAACAAATAATTTAATTCTAATATATAATATACTCATATTATGCACTTACGACACATTTATTTAACTCCATTTTTGGGATAGCCTTTAGCTCTTTCATCATTGCACTTCTGATGTCATCTGCTCGTGAAAGAACGCCCATTTTAGATTTTCTTTATTTTTGGAAATAAGAAAAAGTCACAAAAAGCCATGCCTGATAAATGTGGAGGCTGTGCGATCTATGAAAGGCTTCGTGTGAATGAACATATGTAGCGGAAGCTAGGCAAAATGCTGCCATTTTGTATCAAACTTGCAAAAGGATACAAGGTCTCGATGATTGCCACGAAAGGTGCGCATTCCAAGCAAATATTAATGTAATTATTTTCTTCACTTGTGCAGTTATTGCAACTGTACTGTACAAATGTACTAATCAATAATATAACACCCCAAGTTGTATGAGCAAAACATAATTTATAAGGTTCTTGTATGCAAAAAATGCATCTTGACTGCACGGTGTACACTTACTTTGAAGTTTGTAATACCCTAAAGGAAACGTCGGAAATCCTATAAAGTACATAAATATATGATCAGCATGATGTGCTAAATTCATTTAACCATGCCCGTCTGTTTGTAAAGGGTGATTTTTTAAGAGCTTGATAACTTTTTTTAAAAAAAAAACGCATAAAATTTGCAAAATCTCATCGGTTCTTTATTTGAAACGTTAGATTGGTTCATGACATTTACTTTTTGAAGATAATTTCATTTAAATGTTGACCGCGGCTGCGTCTTAGGTGGTCCATTCGGAAAGTCCAATTTTGGGCAACTTTTTCGAGCATTTCGGCCGGAATAGCCCGAATTTCTTCGGAAATGTTGTCTTCCAAAGCTGGAATAGTTGCTGGCTTATTTCTGTAGACTTTAGACTTGACGTAGCCCCACAAAAAATAGTCTAAAGGCGTTAAATCGCATGATCTTGGTGGCCAACTTACGGGTCCATTTCTTGAGATGAATTGTTGTCCGAAGTTTTCCCTCAAAATGGCCATAGAATCGCGAGCTGTGTGGCATGTAGCGCCATCTTGTTGAAACCACATGTCAACCAAGTTCAGTTCTTCCATTTTTGGCAACAAAAAGTTTGTTAGCATCGAACGATAGCGATCGCCATTCACCGTAACGTTGCGTCCAACAGCATCTTTGAAAAAATACGGTCCAATGATTCCACCAGCGTACAAACCACACCAAACAGTGCATTTTTCGGGATGCATGGGCAGTTCTTGAACGGCTTCTGGTTGCTCTTCACCCCAAATGCGGCAATTTTGCTTATTTACGTAGCCATTCAACCAGAAATGAGCCTCATCGCTGAACAAAATTTGTCGATAATAACACATTTCGAACCGAACACTGATTTTGGTAATAAAATTCAATGATTTGCAAGCGTTGCTCGTTAGTAAGTCTATTCATGATGAAATGTCAAAGCATACTGAGCATCTTTCTCTTTGACACCATGTCTGAAATCCCACGTGATCTGTCAAATACTAATGCATGAAAATCCTAACCTCAAAAAAATCACCCGTTATATATGCAAATTAGTAAATTTGTATACTCTTTCAGCCAGTTGCTACAGAGTATTATAGTTTTGTTAACGGTTGTACATATCAGCTAAAACTGAGCGATATAGCTATAGGGTTATATATATATATATATATATAAATGATCAGGATAACGAGAGAACTTGAAATCCGGTTGACTGTCTGTCTGTCCATTTGTCCGTCCTTCCCGTTACACCCGAACTTAGTTCTTCCTTACTTGTTTGTATGAAAGTTATATCAACGTAATTAATTAATTTTTTTTTAATGCATTAACAGCGTAATAACAATGACAGCGATGGTGGCTATGCCTGTTTTAAATGATTATAAATCAGGCACAAGGTTCCCAACATTAAAATTGCATTTCTACGTCGCACAAATTTTAAAAGAATTTTTATGATGGCATTGACTTTTCATGCATTCATAACGTTACATTATCTGCTCACCGAAGTGTTCTCTCTCAGTTTATAAGGCGGCCTTTTTGGACGTGTCTCAAGCTTTTGACAAAGTTTGGCACACGGGTCTACTGCTGAAATTTATATACAATACATGCTACCCAAGCGATTTTGTGAAATAATTGCTTCATACTTAAAAGACAGATATTTCTGCATTAAACAAGAGGATGCGTATTCAAACTTGCAACCGATAGAAGCCGGTGTTCTCCAGGGAAGCGTGTTGGGGCCAATGCTTTATTTTCTTTTTACCAGTGCCCTCCCATCTGATTCTAGATATATGACAACGACATTTGCGTATGACACAGCTTTCAATACAAGACAAACTGTTATTATATAATCAAATCCTAAAGCCAGTTTGGGCCTATGGAGTCCAACTATGGGGTTGCTTAAGTCAAAGCTGTATTGCCAGCATTCAGCGCTTTCAAAGTAAGGTGATCTAGGCGTGAATTCAGTGGTAAATGAAATTTCCAAGTTAGCAAAGTCTCAAGAACTGAGGCTAAGACAGCACGTTAATGAGGAAGCCTCCAGACTCATCGAAACTACTGGGCGAGAAATCCGGTTGAAACGCATGAAGCCTTCCGACCTACTAAGACAACAGTATCAGCAAATGTATTTCTTAATATTTAGCTTTTAAGTATCTCTCCTAATTATTTAGACCAGAATTGTTGTTAGTATTTTATTTGTATATACTAGGTACAATGTAAAATAAAAAAAAATAAAAACAAATTCAATCGCCAGTTGCGTTTTCACCGCCATCTTGTTTGAAGAAATATGGACCGATGATTCCACCGGCCCACAAACCACAACAAACCATTGTATTTCCTGGCTGATATGGCAGCTCTTGAATCTTTTCAGTTTTCTGTTTGTTGCAAATTTGACAATTTTGTCTGTTTAAAAATCATAGAGCGAAGCGATGAAGCTTGAAAAGGTCGAGCGACTTTAGTTCTTGCACAAGGTGTATTTTTTACGCTCCGAGTTGCTGCGAACGGCACCGAATCGATTTTCCACGGTGTTCGTGTACGCTCGGAGGTACGGCTGCTATATTTTCTTCATTACGTGTTAAACGTGGTCTATGCGTTGGAATATTATATCCAGTAATGAATTCTGAGTCTCAAGATGGGGGATGGTGTTGCGAATAGTACGCTCAGTAAGACAATTATGTTGACCGTAAGTTGAGTGAAACTATCGGAACACATTCTTTAGAGAACATGAATTTTTGTAATAAAGGTGAACGATTTGGAAACGTTTTTTAGATGTAAGTCTTTCCATGATGAAATGCCAAACAATACTGAACAAAAACAACACGGCAGCTTGACATCACTCACGCGTAATCTGACAAAAAAGGTCTATTGAAGAAATTAAATGTACTTGGATCACCTGTTATAAGAAATATGTACACTTTTCTTGATATATGTACATTTTTATATATTTTGATGACTATTTGAATGCCATAAATATAAGATGTAATCCCAGTAAGCTGACAGCCATCAGAACTCCGCCATATATAGTTATCCGAGTCAAACCCCGATAGCTATTGTAATGTTATGTGAATTTCCGTAACACTTAAAAGACTTTTACTTTAAAAAGTTTAAACTCTCGATCCCTTCGATGAAAATATCCCGCAAAACAAATGACTTTCTCCCAATTCAACTGACTCAATGGTGTCAAACGAAGCAAAATTTTCAATTCGTTATAACGCAAACCCAACTTGACACCTAGGCAACCAACTGCCAAATCCTCATGATCTGCATCAACGACAAAAAAGACCCAGTAACAAAAAACATAATACCACAAAAAAGATGTAAAACTGGAATTCAAAATCTGGTCGCGTATTTTTTCTGACAATTTGTACACCGTTTTTTTATTAATCACACAAAAAGAGAAACATTATTTTTTTTCGTATTTGTTGCTACTATTTTAAGTGTTCAATAGTACTTATTGTTGCTGTTGACAGCGGAAACCTGACCTATGTCACCCTTAATATTTGTGGTGGTAGTCTTATTTGTAGTGAATTCTGATATAGTTGCAGTTGTTATTACTGTTAAGCACATTTTTGTATTTTATTGATGTTGCTATTGTTCTCAATTTGAAAAATGTTCCCTGCTGAATTCACTCTGAAGCACATACAATTTGCAGGGGCGGTTCCAGAAATAGGTTTTTGGGACAGACTTTATGCAATTTTAATATAATGGTGGAAAAATTTCTAACATCGAATCGTACTAAATTGAAAAAAAAAAAAACATTATAAATCGTAGACGTGCGGTGACATACTTAATTACAATGTATAATACTGTAGTCAGTTCGTGTATTGAATAGAAAAATTTCACGAAATAAAAAATGTAAACTCTCGATGTGGGTCAAATTTTCAGAATATTTCAATATCTTCTTCTGTAGGGACTTCAATGTCATGATGCATGTACAGCAACGCCAAGACGATTAATCCACATATATTGACGCATGTTCGTTCTCAGCCACGTTTCCATGCGGGGAAGTGTCGAAAAAGATTAGAATAAGCAAAGAAAACTATGAATTATGGGGAATAGATCTATATTGTAGTTCTTTACCGTTTGCAATGCACTAGGCGGTATCTTATTGTCTTTTAACTTTTGCTACTACCTCAAATGGCACTGCCGGTGATCAAGTTCACCCTTGAGCTTCAAATGCCGCACGACGTTCTTATTATCCAAGAAGCCTTTGAATCTATCTAACAATCAATAAGATAATTTCTTTCACTATGTATATTTAAATAATATATACTTCTGGAAGATATGTATGTACATTAAACTTATGAGAGGACGAGCCAAGCTCACTTTTTCAAAAATTGTAGCCCATAGGTGCCCCTTGATACTGCGATTCCCTGTGCTAAATACAGTTCTATATCCTATTTTAGTCCTTATTTATGGTACTTTATACGGTTTTGGTTAACAACATTTTTAGTTCGGGACAGTGCTTCGACTATGCCCGCCTAGATGTCTTCATTTTTACAACATGCATGAACGAACGGAGGGATAGACAGACAGTCACTCTGATTTCAACTTTTCTCGTCTTCCTGAATATTTATATATACGAGGGCTGTCTGATAAATAACCGACCTAACCATGATGCACGCGACTTTTTCAAAATTTTTTTTTTTTCTACATAGTCTCCTTGTAACTCCACACACTTCTCCCAGCGATGCTCCCATCTCTGCAACCCTTCCAAACAGAGCGCTGGAAATGTTCATGCGCGCACGTTTGTGGTCTAGCGTAAGCAAACGCGGCACCCAACGCGCGGACAGTTTTCTCATGCCCAAACCTTGGTTTAATATGTGACAAACACGTTCTCTTGACATCTTCATAATCTCAGCTATTTCCCTAACTTTAATCCGGTGGTTGTCTAGTACCAATTGATGAACTTTAGCGATGTTATCGTTAGTGGTTACAGTTTTTGTACGCCCAGGACGTTCATCATCTTCCAAGCTCCTGCGACCACGTTTAAATTCAGCTGCCCAAAATTTTACGGTGATAAACGATGGTGCAGAGTCACCATACACAGAGTCCAGCTCATCTTTGATTTGTGAAGGCGTATTGCCTTTCAAAAATAAAAATTTAAGTACAGCTCGATATTCAATTTTTTCCATTTTGGGGAAATCATCGAAATAGACTCACAAAAACGACTGTCAACAGATAATTGCGCAAGATAAAATTTCTGAAATTTTGGCGAGTAGCTACTATAATATGCACAATTTGAAGTATAAACTTTTTTTTCAGATGGCGCTAGCTTCACGTTGAGGTCGGTTATTTATCAGACAGCCCTCGTATGTATATAATCCTATATCCTATAAATATATAATATTATACTTTGTCCCGACATGTTGCAAGAGTATAGAAATAGTATTCGAAATCTGGTCGCGTACTCTTTCTGACGATTTGTGCACCGAACTTTTTATTATTCGTTCAAACAACGAGAACATAAAAATTTGCTTACGTGTTTGATTTCAGTTCTTTTGGTGTTCAGTAGTAAAAGTTGCGGAAATGTTTTGACCAACACCAATTTTGATATTAGTTGTGATTGCTCGATAGTTGTTTTTATTATTGAATATGGCAGTGGATCCTGTTGTACTGATTGCTATTTTTATCACAGTCTCAAACATATTAGCATTTTATTGTTACTGCTATTGTTTTCGCTGGCACTCTCTCCGGCTGAAATCGTTCAGAAACTCAAATACTGCTACCAAGTACTCACAAAGCACACAACGCCACAAATCTACACAAATATTATTTGTATAACACAAAATGCAAATTGAAACCGTTAGAGTAAAGATTCGCTGTTAAAAAAATTTTGTAAAATATTTCTTGTATAATTGTTATAAAATGCACGATTGCAGATAGCAACAATACATATGGGCCATTCCATCAATTGGCGACATGGTTTTGTACCCGTGGTTCTCCGATTTTGACCAAACTTTAGAATATCATAATATAGACCAAAAGAAGAATATCTGTTAACTTTTTAGTGGTCAAAGCTGCTCCATTGTTTTTTGGCGTGCAATTCAAATTGAGATCAAAAAAATTACTATTTCTTTTATTTTTTAACGACCTCAAAATTGAGTGAAAAAAATTTTTAAGTTATCCAATTTTATGTAAAAAAATCTCAGCTTACTGACAAAATTTTTTCAAAATCCAAAAAAAATTGTTTAAATCCAAAGAAAACATTTCTTTTCCAAAAAACCCTTTTTTTTCAAAAATCCGGTTTTTTGTGCCTTTCCACCAACTTTTTTTCAAAATTGACTTTTCCATTCGATTCCTCGTTAAATTCTACATAATTTTTATTCAGGTTTGATTATCTATCTCGATTAGTTTTAGGTGAATGAAATTATTATACTCTGTAAGATTATAAAAGCTAACACCTCTGAACTACCAACTTTTTCTTTTCATATTTAAAAACAAAACGCGAAAAATAAAAAAAGTTCTTTGTTTTAAAAAAAGAGAGTGTGCTTATGACCGCACGACTGAAGTAAAACTTCTTTCTCTCTATATATATGTATATATATGAATGTGTGTGTGCAATATATACATGTATGCACATATACATATATTTATTTCCTACAAATATTTAAATTTATTTTATGTTTTCATTAGTAAATTAATATTTTTGCATAGATCTTTTATTTTTTTGCATTATTCGTTATTTTCATTATTGGGTACATCAGTAATTACTGTGGTTGATTGTAAAACCGAGACAATAGGCTTATGATACGAGAAATACGATACATATATTTTAGAATTAAAATTAGACAGAAATCTAGAAAAAACTGCATCGATTGTTGTTCCATGTCTTGTAGTTGGCTCATTACGGTCATTATTCATTTGTAATTCTAATTTATCTCGTAGAAAGTTTCTCAAGAGTTGTCCATCTTCGGATGCGAAATTGATATTGAAATCTCTTGCTAAGATTAGTGGCAACGTATGATAGTTTTCTCCTAGTTCTTCAGAACCTACTCGAACATAAATCATAAGTCTTCTGTATATAAATTTTATGATATTATTAACTGTGTTATTGGGCGACATGTAAACAACTACCATTATGATGTTTGTTCCATCGTCCAAAACACGGGAAAAATTAGGAAAAATTATTTTAATTTTATTTCTACTTATTTTTATTTAAATAAAGTAATATTTCAAATAAATTATATTTATTTCCACTATTGCAAAGTGAAGATGTGCAAAATGAACTTCATTTCTTCAAAGAAAATTGATGACCTTCATGAAATGTGCATATTCGCATTATTTCGTTATCATTTCCATATTTGTACCAATAGAATTTCTATGGCATATACATACATACATATGTATATTATTTCTTTGGCACATTTGTCTGTATGTTACGAAAACAAATGCGAGCCACATACATATGTACATACATTCATAATAACAAGTGTCGCACGCATCTTTCGCATCTCCGTTGCCACGGACAATCAATGGCCGAAACTCAAAGAGTCACGCCCGGAACACATAGAGCGGGGCAGGCTGCAAGCGACATCTGTCAAATATTAAAATACACACGTTCTTATGGACACAGTTATGTAGTTGTGCAGCTGTCTAAATAACTGTGTCCTTAAGAATGTGTGTATTTCAATATCAGATTCAGATGGCGCTTGCAGTCTGTCGCGCTCTATGTGTTCAGCACATCAATCTGTCGAAGCATTGACGCGACGAGACGCGAAAGAAACTAACAAACGATCGCCGATTGTTACCGCTTCCCTTGCCGCTGTAACAGCTTCGCCTTCCAACGTGCGTAAATATGTATGCATATGTATGAACTTGCATAAGGAGCATGCATGCATGTGTTTATGTCTTCATATTCATATTCATGCATACATATATTTATGTCTCTTCATATTCTTGCTTATGTGAGACAGAGAACATAATGTATTTTGTACACATTTTCGGTGTCAAAATGAAACAAAATATAACATACTGAACACATAACGACGACCAGACGACAAACGACAAACGAGAGTACGAAAGTGAAATGAAAACAAAACAACGCATGTACACAAAACAACGCAGCTGTCCATTTTGCATGTACACAATTTCGTTGTGGCCATACTAATACCTTGCACTTCAAAGAAATTTTAATATTTTGTTCAAAGTTAATTTTTTTATGCAAAAAATAAGTAAATAGGTATATATTTTTGTTTTAAATTATCAATTGTTATTACAAATGATAAAATAGAGCTATTTTATGCTTTTATTTGTAAAATAACGTAAAGTTTGTAAGAGCTGTGAATAATTTTACATTTTACATATTAGTGGCATCACCACTCTTCCTCATCTCTCTTCTTCATTCTACTGTCGTTGGCAAATAGGAATTAGCGAGAATGACAACTGTCGGCCTACAGTCGTGTTTTCGTGTCGTCGTCAAAATAAGTGTCCATAAGAACGTGTGTAATACATATTTGACAGATGTCGTTTGTCGTCTGTCGTCGTTATGTGTTTAGAGCATAAACAAGCAAAACGAAATTCTTCGTTGGGAGTCTCTTCATATTCTCTTCTTCGGCATATATGCCTTGTCATCATATGCCGTAAATACATATGTATAATTCTGTCTCTTCATATTCTCGGTTAGAATATGTGAGAGAATTGTAAACAATGTTAAAATTGCGAGGCGAATTCCGACCTTACATACAATGTTAACAAATTTTATGTTCTCTGTCTATACTTTTAAGTTCTCTAGCTCTTGCAAATTTGTTTACATGCACACATAATTACATATGTATGTACGTGAATATGCGCGAACGCTTGGTCTTATAATATGTACATATGTTAAATGAAATGTCGTAAATTTGGCAACGCGGTGAGCCTTCTCTATATTATACGTTCTCTGCGTTCGTCTCGCTTGATCACACTTTTCGTTACACGTTCGCCTGATCACACGTTCGCCTGATCACACTTTTCGTCACGCGTTCGTCAGCTTACTCCCCAAGCCAAGCGCGCCTAAAGAAGTTTTACTTCAAAAAGCTAAAGCTAAAGCTAAGCTATTGTTAACAGACTGTGAGATTACTCACCTGCATAACAAGCACTTGCATCAATAGCAATGATTCTCACTGGGCTTGAGCAAAATTTTCCTCAATTTTTTTGGTAAAGTTAATTCTTTTAAAATTATTCCCAACAGTTGCTTTAGTTTTATTAACTAAATTAAATTATGTTTCCGAACGAGGATAAAAATAAAAATTGTACTCCTAAGTATCTATTCATATGCGCCCCTATAGAAAAATGCATATTCAAACAAAGCCAACATAAAACACTTCAAACGCATTTATATTTTTTTTTGCTCATAGCTAATCAGTGTCATTGCGTTCATTCATACCTACATATATACTCACACATGCATCTGCCAGGTCAGTGTAAATACTAATCAATAACACTCAAATACCCGTAATTCAAGTGACGATAGTTCAGATTGGTCACCACACCTGCGTCTACTTGCGATTGTATAATTTAGTGAAGTCTTTCTGATATGTTGCCATTGTGAGGGAATTTCGGTAACTGTACATACAAAGGTAGTAGTCTGGTAACTTATGCCTATTTTCATGACTTCTTTGGAGGGTGGTTTTTTATGAATTATTTTGAATTTTTAGAGTTTTGTTATTTACATATTGAGAATATAAAAAAAAATGTATTTGAAAAAATTTAATACTTTATTACTATTATTATTGTCACTCAAAGGTGGAACCTCAAAAACAAAGTACGTGAGTGGCTCGGGTGATTTTAGCTCTCGATGTTATTTGAAATCAAATATTCTTGTTTATTCTTAATGTCATTCTGGTCGGAACTTCTTCTTCTTTACTGGCGTAGACACCGCTTACGCGATTATAGCTGAGTCAACAACAGCGCGCCAGTCGTTTCTTCTCTTCGTTACGTGGCGCCAATTGGATATTCCAAGCGAAGTCAGGTCCTTCGCCACTTGGTCCTTCCAACGGAGTCGAGTTCTTCCTCTTCCTCTGCTTTTCCCGGCGGGTACTGCGTTGAATACTTTCAGAGCTGGAGTGTTTTCGTCCATCCGTACAACATGACCTAGCCAGCGTAGCCACTGTCTTTTAATTCGCTGAACTATGTCAATGTTGTCGTATATCTCGTACAGCTCATCGTTCCATAGAATGCGATATTCGCCGCGGCCAATGCGCAAAGGACCATAAATCGTTCGCAGAACCTTTCTCTCGAAAACTCGTAACGTCGACTCATCGGTTGTTGTCATCGTCCTAGCCTCTGCACCATATAACAGGACGGGAATTATGAGCGACTTACAGAGCTTGGCTTTTGTTCGTCGAGAGAGGACTTTACTTTTCAATTGCCTACTCAGTCCGAAGTAGCACCTGTTGGCAAGAGTAATCCTGCGTTGGATTCCCAGGCTGACATTGTTGATGGTGTTAATGGTTTTTAAATAGACGAAATTATCTACAAATTCGAAGTTATGACTGTCAACAGTGACGTGAGAGCCAAGTCGCGAGTGCGACGACTGTCCGTTTCATGACAATAGATATTTCGTCCTGACCTCGTTCTCTGCCAGACCCATTTGCGTTGCTTCCTTGTTCAGTCTGGAGAAAGCAGAACTAACGGCGTGGGTGCTGAGGTCGATGACATCAATATCACCGGCATACGCCAGCAGCTGTACCCTTTTATAAAACATTGTACCTGCTCGATTAAGTTCTGCAGCTCAAACTATTTTCTCCAGCAGCAGGTTGAAAAAGTCGCACGTTAGGGAGTCGCCTTGTCTGAAACCTCGTTTGGTATTGAACGGCTCGGAGAGGTCCTTCCCGATCCTGACGGAGCTTTTGGTGTTGCTCAACGTCAGTTTACACAGCCGTATTAATTTTGCGGGGATACCAAATTCAGACATCGCGGCATAAAGGCAGCTCCTTTTCGTGCTGTCGAAAGCAGCTTTAAAATCGACGAAGAGATAGTGTGTGGCGATTCTCTGTCACGGGTCTTTTCCAAGATTTGGCGCATGGTGAATATCTGGTCGGCTGCTGATTTGTCAGGCCTAAAACCACACTGAAAAGGTTCAATCTGTTTGTTGACGATGGGCTTTAATCTTTCACACAATACGCTCGATAGAACCTTATATGCGATGTTAAGGAGGCTTATCCCAGAGTAGTTAGCGCAGATTGTGGGGTCTCCCTTTTTGTGGATTGCGCAGAGCACACTTACATAAATTCCAATTGTTGGGCATAATTTCGTCCAACCATATTTTACAAAGAAGCTGATGCATGCTCCTTATCAGTTCTTCGTCGCCGTGTTTGAATAGCTCGGCCGGCAATCCGTCGGCCCCTGCTGCTTTGTTGTTCTTCAGTCGGGCAATTTCTTCTTCCTGGTCGGGTACTGGAACGTCTGCTCCATCGTCATCGATTGGGGAATCGGGTTCGCAGGGTAGAGAAGTGTTCCTTCCATAATTTAAGTATGGGCATCGGTGGCCAGATCACCTTTGGGGGTTCTACAAGAGTATGCTCCGGTCTTGAAACCATCTGTAAGCCGCCGCATCTTTTCGTAGAATTTTCGAGCATTAATGGTTTCGGTTGCAGCTGTACGTAAGGAGTTTGAAATGCCGTTCCACAGTTCCCTTATACCGAGTTGTTGACGAGTGCTCTCAGAGAGCAGGAGTGCAAGCCGAGTGGAAAATCTTTCGGCTGTCTGTTGTGATTGCAGCTTCTCGACATCGAACCTTCGTTGTTTGTTGGCGTGCGTTTCTTGCTGCACAGAGGCGGGTGCGAATTTTGGCAGCAACAATATAGTGGTCCAAATCGATGTTAGGACCTCGGAGCGCACGCACATCTAAAACACTGGAGACGTGTCTTCCGCCTATCACAACATGATCGATCTGGTTGGTGGTTTTTCGATCCGGAGACAGCCAGGTAGCTTGATGTATCTTCTTATGCTGGAATCTAGTACTACAGATAACCATATTTCGGGCCCCGGCGAAGTCGATCAGCCTCAACCCCTTTGGGGATGTTTCGTCGTGGAGGCTGAATTTACCGACCGTAGTGCCAAAAATGCCTTCTTTGCCCACCCTAGCGTTATAGTCGCCAAACACGATTTTGAAATCGTGGCGGGGGCATCTCTCATAAGTGCGCTCCAAGCACTCATACTCGTAAAAGGCATCTTTGGTCACACCATCCTTCTCTTCCGTCGGGATGTGGGCGCAAATCAGCGATATGTTGAAGAACCTCGCTTTGATGCGGATTGTGGCTAGACGTTCATTCACCGAAGTGAATGATAGTACTCGGCGACGGAGTCTCTCTCCCACCACGAATCCAACACCAAACTTGCGCTCCTTTATATGGCCACTGTAGTAAATGTCACAAGGACCTACTTGTCTCTGTCCTTGTCCCGTCCATCGCATTTCTTGGACGGCGGTGATGTCAGCCTTTATTTTCACGAGGACATCAACCAGCTAGGCAGTGGCACCTTCCCAATTAAGGGACCGGACATTCCAGGTGCATGCCCTCAAATCATAGTCCTTAATTCGTTTGCCATGGTCGTCATCAAAAGGGGGTCTTTCATCCGAGGCTGTTGGTGGTTTTTCATTGGGGGTGTTTTTTTACTTGGCCGGTCCCATAGCCAGCGCACAACCCTTTGGAGGGGATGCTTCGCATTCTCAATTTAGCTCGCCTTCAAACGGAATTTCTTAGGCTACCCAGAGGATACTTGGTCAAAGACCGGAAGTCGTGAGCTGCTTGAGTCATATGTAAAAGAATCGTTTCTGGCCACTCCCAGGTGAATGGCGATCAGAGAACTCTCCTCACTTGCGTGAACTTCTGCACGTGACTCCATCGGAACTACTGAAGTTCAATTTCAAGGGTAAATAACAAAATGGCGAACTTTGGAAAAAAGTCATTTTATTTTATCAAAGAAAGGATTGAAAAATAAAAAATTATGGGAGAAAAAAATTCTCGTAAGTTCCGACGAGAATTACAAGTGCATAGAACAGCTCGTTAAAATTTGAAAGCAATCGGTTCAGTAAAAAAAAAAAGTTAGGACCCGGGCAGTCCTGAAAAACGCATTTAAAGTTCAACAACTCCGAGAGAGAGGACTCCGAGACGCTCTAGGAAACTCGTTATAACTCCCGAAATATTTCGAATTTCTGTCTGAGATTTTTATAGTGCATTTTCAAGACATTGTACAGTGCACTCGCGGTAACGTGAACTAATTAAAGCCAAGAGAGTTCACGTTAGTGAAAATGTTCACGTTAGCGATTGTCGAATTTGAAGACGCAAAATAACTTCAAATTGCTAAATTCAGGATTTTTACACATTTAAATGTAAAAGTATTTTGTTATTGCCATTAGTATGTTCATGGATATGAACATACATATTAAATTGCGAATAAAATTTCACATTAGATTTATTCATTAAAAAGATCCGATATCTTTTTCTGCTGTTTTTTCCTTTCTAATAGCTGAAATACTGCTTTCTCCCTTAAGTGGCTAAGTACACTCATGTCGCTTTGATCAACCATTGCATCTCCAGCCCATTGCAATGCCTTGTTAAAGATTTCAACTGCCTCACTTGCGGCAATTTTCTTTATGGGGTCTTCGGCAATACAATCATCATCGTCACTTTCTTCAATTTCATAGATTTCGGTGGTATCATCAACACAAGGGTCATCGTTCCACTCTCGAACCATTGGCAATGTAAACTCAACCTAAAATAGAAAAAAGTAATAATGATATCAAAGTGTGTCGTAAGACTTCTACCTGAGGACTCAAGTCCTGAAGGAGATCAACTGACATTCGCATTAAAGAGTTTATTTCTGCACTCCATTTGTCTTTCCGGATACTTAATGGAATGTTATATTCAGGGTCCTCCTCGTTTCCCATTAAACTTAAATTTTTTTTCCAACAATTGGCAAGAGTCTCTGTGCTGACCCGATCCCCCGCGACATATAAAAGGGTAACAGCATCTTTCAACGTTACATTTTTCATTTATTCAAGCAAATCTAAGTTTTTTGCTGCTATTGAAGCCAACAAACTGTTTCTGTAATATAACTTCGTTATTTTAATCGCATTTTGATCTATAGGTTGGATAAGAGGGGTGACATAAACATGGCAATTATATTTCCATCTTCAGTTTTTAATTCTGCTTCACTTGAATGAGAGGGAGCGTTGTCAATAAGTAATAGTGCCTTTATTAGTAAGTTCTTAAGCAAGAATTTATAATAATTATTAATTAAGCGAAAAAATTGTTTACCTGTGGCACAAAAGATTGATGGAACCAATGTTTAAAAATGGCAGACGTCATCCAGGCTGATTTCGAGTTCTTATAATCCGTAGGGCAACTAAAGTGTTTAAAGCTGTGTGGATTTTTTGCCTTACCAATTACTAAAAGTTTAAGTTTATGTGCACCTGATGCATTTGCGCAACAGAGAAATGTTATACGCTTCTTCTCCGTCTTTGTTCCTGGAGCAGTTTTTTCATGCGATGATACATAGGTCTTATCTGGCAAAAGCTTCTAGAATAAACCAGATTCGTCAGCATTATACAATTGGTCATTACATAACTCCATTTCCTCAATTTTTTGTTTTAGTTTCAGTGCGATGAGAGTTTTTCTCCAGATACTTTAAGCAATCTAACTCCGTATCTTTTCTTAAATCTCTGGAGCCATCCGTCACTAGCATTGAATCCGGTCGCGTTTTCTTTAAGTAGGGAATGCAATTCCTTAGCCTTTTCTTTTAGCATTAATCCACTTACAAGACAATTCCTTTCGCGCATCAGGATGAACCAAAGGTATAGACTTTTTTCCATAGATGGAAGCTCTGACGATTTTAAAGTTTTTTTCTTTTTCCCAGTCCTTGGTATGTATTATTCACGCATTTTAAAATGGCTTCTTTTTTCTTTTTAATACTGCATTGTTGACTTAGCGACATTATATTTTTTTGCTAAGTTAGTCACACTTGTTCCTTTTTTCAGACTGTCTAAAATGTCTGCTTTTTCTTTTAATTTCAAACACTTCGATTTTTTAGAACTCATTCCAATTGATTGATCACTCCGCGAAAGAAAAAACCTTCAACTGAAGTAATTCGTGTCATATGGTAAAAATTTGCGCAAATTTTTCAATATTGTAACCATGTAACCCCTTAAGCAAAAAAAAATTTTCGATTTTTTTAACCCAAGTTACCAGACTACTACCTTAAAAGTCTTCTACACATTAAAGTGTAGCTCCAATTTACTCAATTAATATAAATCCATATCACTGTGAAGCAAATGAACTACTTACACCCTTGCATATTCGGTCGGATTCAATTCAGTTGCCACTGAAATATATTGATGTCTTCTTTAAATCTAAACAACTGATTGTTTATGTGAATGTTCCAAATGGGTGCGTTTAGTGTTCTTAATATATTTTAAAATTCTTCAGTAGTGTGTTTGCGGGAATTTTTTTCAAAACTAAAAAAGTTAATATTTATTTATTTATAATAATTCATATAACAAAAAGAGTTTTATTATATAAATACATAAACGCAGCACTGGCTATGAGGCCTTCAGCCGCCTTGTAATTATAACTAGGTAAAAAATTCTATTTGCTAAGGGTTAGTAAAGATATAAGTTGCTTAAATATGTTTTAACAAATCGTTGGTTTTTAAGAATCTATGTATATACAATCATAACGTTTTTTTCTGAAGGTTCACTTAGTAGTTTTATGAGATCAATGTTGCCAGAGTTGTGGGCTGTTGAGTGAAGCATCGGACAGAGTGTGAGTAAGTGTTTGATAGAAGCGGTGTCATCGCAAAGGGGGCAAATGGATGGGCTTTTACCCGATAGTAAGTGGGCGTGTGTTATGATAGTGTGTCCAATTCTTAATCGAATATATGTCTTCATTGCGCTAGTTGGAACTGTTGACGAGTAGATTATTCGATTTCTGGCTGGGTTTATGACCGCGTAGTGATGTTTAAATGTTTTCCATTTGCTTGCGTTTTTTTGATACCTTTTGAGCATAATAAGGGTAGAAATGTCTTGCTTGGATGAGACATAGTATGTTAAGGCAGGAGTCCTGGCTACATTTTTCGCAGCGAGGTCTGCAAAGTGGTTGCCTGTAATACCAGCATGGCCAGGGATCCACATTACTTGCATTTTCTGAGGGACACCAATACTGATAACTTCTATTATGGGATTGCGATTGGAAGGAGACGTTATTGCAGACATACACGATTTGCTGTCTGTACAGATGAGGAACTTTCCTTTAGTCGGTAAATACAGAGCTCGTTGAGGGGAGAAGCCAATTGCAAATAATTTCTCCTGTGGCAGTGACAACTGATAACGAAGTGGAATCGATGGACTTGGAGCCATCCGTAAACAATAACTTCCAGCCATTATTTGTATAATTAGATTCTAGTTCAGCAAAGGTTTGTTGAAAGACTTCGTTTGGTGTGTTTTGCTTGGACAAAAACATAAGCTTATTCTGTAGGATTTTATCATTGATCAGCCAGGGAGGATATCGTGTGGTGAATTTGCATGTCGCGTTACGTAAAATATTATTTTCTGCCATAGATGGGGAGCCCATAATCTATTTTTGAAGTTAGCAAAGATCTGACAACATTGACTAGTGTGTTCGGATGAATAAATGAATGCTTAGACGAGAGATATTTAACAATATTTAATCGTGTCATTAACGAGTTTCTTACATATTTACAGTGAGCATTAAGGATTGAGCTAAATTAACGTCAGAGACTTTTGTGTAGATTAGGACATCGTCAGCATAGATCTGGTGCTCAACTCCTTTGTAATTTTTTATCATCCTACTAATATCATCGAAAGCAATGATAAAAAGGAAGGCTGATAGAGGTGAGCCTTGCGGCGTGCCATTAGAAAGCGGGAGTGTTGAAGAAAGAAAACAATTTACGTTGACTTTGAGTTTTCTGTTTGTGAGAAAGTTGGTAATAAAACGTATCATATTCTGGCCTATTTTCCATTTTCTAAGTTGTCGAATAATAATATGGGCTCCAATTTTGTCGAAAGCTCTGTGGAAGTCCAGAGATAGTACGGACACGTGTTTTTTGCTGGAAAAAGCGTTAGAAATGAAGTAGTCTAGTTGGATTAAAGCATCTAACGTGCCTGGACCTTGTAGGCGACTTGATTCGGTGATATGAACTTGTTTCGCTGAGGGAAATCGGCCTATAGTTAGCAAGTTCATCGGACGATTTGTGTGGTTTAAGTATTGGTATAACACAGGACGTTTTCCAAAATTGGGGGTAGACACTAGTATTGACAATTTTGTTATAAAGCTTTACCAATCGGAACTTGAGACTCTTTGGCATATGTCTGATAATTGGATAAGAAATTTTATCTTGCGCCGGGGACTTACCCTTAACGGTAGATGCAACGAACTCGAATTCAGACAGTGAAATGCTGGTTTCTATTTGTTTAGCAGAAAAAGAAAGAGGGGAGAAAAGGGGAGACAGAGTAGGAAGTGTCGGACAGTGTGGTGGTTTTAGAGGTTTGAAACTGTGTGCCGAATGAAATATCGGAGCTTGTTTCAGAATAGTGGTTTGCAAATAACTCGAAAATTTCGGGTGGATTGGTTACCAAACCTGTTGGCCCCTTTACGCATTGAATGGTTAGATTTCTAGGCACTCCAGAAAGTTTTTTTAAAGCGTTCCATATTAACTTAAGACTAGACGAAGGATTTATTTTGCTTGTGAAATCCTGAAAACATTTACGCTTGGCTTGTTTCGCGGAACGACGGAAAAGAGCATTGGCTTTCCTGAAAGATATTATGTTGACTAGTGATCGAGCCCGTTTGTATTCATACCAAGCTGTCTGTTTTTTTGCCCGCAATTCAGCGATTTCTTTATTCCACCAAGGAACACTCTTTGAACTTGCTGTTGGCTTTGTATGAGGAATACTAACATTCGCTGCTGAACGAATAATTTTTGTTAAACTCGCACTTTCTTGGTTAGGGTTGTCAGATATTGGGGTATTATTGCCATTTATCTCGCAATGTGTCTGAAACTTCTCCCAATCAGCGTAATCAGTTTTGAATACCTTGTTTATTTTGTGGTTTTTAGTTGTTGAACCTATGTGCAATTTTAGTACAATGGGGAAGTGATCGCTTCCATGCAGGTGATCGAGTATACTCCATTCGCACTCTGTGACAAGTGTGTCGGTGCACATTGTAAGATCTACATGGGAAAAAGTAGAGTGAGTGAAAAAGTGTGTCGCGGATCCGTTATTCAAACATATTAAGTTAGAGGAAAGTAAAGCATCTTCAATGCATTTGCCACTCTTGTTGGCTATTGGAGAGCCCCATAGTGGACTCCATGCATGAAAATTACCAGCGAAAATTAAAGGAGTAGAAGCTTGGTTGATTAATTGCAGGATGTCTGTACTGGTAAATTGGATCGAATGGCATTAATTTTGTGTGGAATATCTCTTCTTATGAGAATCGCAATGCCTCTTTTACTTGTGCTAATATGTGGAAGATTGTAAAACATGCCAATGTACTGCTTAGGAGTAAAAGCCGAAAAGTTGAAAGAGATGTGAGTTGCATTTAAGAGTATAATAGCTGAGGCATGATCTTGTATTAATAATGGAAGTTCATTGTAAAGATCTATGTAGGAAAAAAAAGAAAAAGGGAAACAGAAGAGAGCTAGAATTTCAACTCGTATGAGCAGTCACTTGAAGCTGAGTGTCACCAATTGAGTACTAGTTCAAAAGGGAGTAAAAGCTAAGCGTATTTATTCAGAGTCAATTTCTATTTGTTCAGTATGTTCAGTAGAGTATTGATTATCGTTGGAAATGCTTGTTGTTGGAAAGAGATTTTCGTGATTAGGTGGATTAGATTGCACAGTAGTGTTGGTAGTAGTATTTTTGAAGTCAGTATATTTATTAAGCGAGTTTAAGGAGTTGTTTAAGTTAGAAATGAAAGAGGCTGTTGTTGGACTGAAAAGTTTGGGATTTAAGAAAGAGTCTTGTTGGGTACAGTTGTCTGAATGTGAGACGTTGTTGTAGTCTGAACTGATCGATGCAGGCTTGTTGGTGGAAATACGCTTATTGTTGGCGTTTGGTGAGTGATTTTTGCTAGTTAAAGAGTTAATTGATGAGTTGGGTGCAGAGGTGACCTCTGCGTTTTGTTTTGATGTAGTAGGCAAGTCATTGTCGGCGGTTCTATGAGTATTTTTAGATTTTGTGGAATTGTTGATGGCTGAAATTTTTGTTGGTGTGGTGGTTTCAGAGGATACCTCTTTTGTAGGTTGAAGCACATGTGCAAAGCTAGCAGTGAGGGAAGGGAGGGAAGTATTTTCCTTATACTTTTTGAGGGCTTCGTGCATACTGCACTTTTCTGGTGTCTTTATTTTTAAAATTTCTTTGGTTTGCATATACTTTGGACACGTATAGTCAGAAGAGCGATGCTCGCCAGAATAATTCGCACACATAACTCGGATGCAGTCATTATCGTGTGGGGAGGGAAAATTGCAAATTTCGCACGTTGGGGAGCCTTTACAATGTTTTTGCGTATGACCCAATTTCTGACATGACCTGCAGCGCATTGGATTAGGCACGTACGGTCGCACAGAGGTCATCCTCCATGCGATGTTTATTTTGTTTGGAAGGGAATAACTGTTGAATGATATTAGCATAACACCAGTAGGCTTTATAACACCTTCAACTTTGCGAGTGAACTTATAAACCGCGGAAACTTCGTAAGAACTCAGTCCTTCTATTATTTCGCTTTCAGGCACATCGTTTAAGAACGGTGCATAAATGGTGCCTTTGTTACAATTCAGATGTTGATGATAGCTAGCGCTAACAGCGCCAATGTTGAAAAGACATTTCGTTTTTATAAACTTTTCTGCTACTTGCTTATTTTTCACTAGCAGTAATAGGCTGCCGTCGCGTAATTCACTAATTTTTTTATATCTTTGCTCACGGTAAGTAAGGCATTGTAAACACAAAAACAAGAAACCTTAGAAAGGGGTGTAGTATTGTCATCGGATTTAATCACAACATACTCGTTCTTTGGGTCATCACTTTTTATTGGCGGTAAGTCAGGAAAAGCATCTTGCAGTTTTTGATACGATTTTTTACGTTTTGGTTGGGGACTTTGGGCCAGCGCAGCAAACCTGTTGTCCCCGAATTGGAAGCCCACCGGGGGCATAGTGGAAAAACTATAATGCACTTATGTAAGTATTGGATTATATTTCTCACTTAAAATATGTATTAATCGCGTTACTTAAGTAAGCAGACCGGGGTGCAAAAAAAAACACCAAAAGAGAGAATAGCTACAAACTCAGAGAAAGACGCTAACTCAACTGCTCAGTACAAGGTTTAGTCGGTGACAAAAGTTAATATTATATTGAGGCCGTATGGGTAAAAATTCTACTCGTATGTCGAATAATATTATGACGATAAACTGAGAAAAAATCTGACGCCGTTAATTACACAACCAAAAGTATATCACGAATAAACAAAGTCACTTATCTGGAAACGCAGTTTCTCTTTCAAATTTCTAGGATAAGTTTATCACATTTTGGATATAGAAAAATCGATCACCTCTACCGCAATTAAGGATATAATCTCACATCGCATTACGTCAGAGAATGTACTTAGAAGCAGAGAAAGCAGTAGATGTAGCGCCTGCCGGAAAACTGCTGCATACGAGGGCTGCTATATATATTTCTGGCCTAATAATGAAAATAGGAATATTTATCAACGAAAATGGTTTCTTTTTTTTTTTTTGGTTTTTTTTTCGTTATATTTGGCTCGTCTTGGAAGACCCACACGGTCGATTGCTGTTTTGTTTTGGGCTCATACGCATAGATCCATGATTCGTCACCTGTGACGATCTTATAAACGTCTTTTGAAACACCGCGATCGTATTTTTTCAGCATTTCTTTACACCAATCCACACGAGCCTTTTTTTGAGCGATTGTCAAATTGTGCGGGATCCAACGAGAACAAACCTTTTTTACGGCCAGGTGTTCATGCAATATCGAATGTATGCTGGTGGGATAATTGCATAGACATGCCTCTATCTGAAGGTATGTTACATGACGGTCTTGGATTATCAGTTCACGTACGGCATCGATGTTTTCTGGCACAACGGCTGTTTTTGGACGACCTTCACGGAATTTGAGCGAGCGTCGGCCACGATTGAACTCGTTGTAACAGTTTTTCACAGTTCTATAGGATGGTGCTTCATAGCCATACAAAGAGTTTAGTTCATCGATGCACTCTTGTCGTGATAATCCACGTCGAAAGTTGTGAAAAATGATCGCACGAAAATGTTCACGAGTTAATTCCATTTTTTGGCCGAGATGAATTTTTTGACAAAACGTTCTGAGTGATGTTGTGCTAAAAAATGTCAAACTTTCCAATGGAAATGTCAGATTGCACCTGGCAACACTTAGTGTTGCCTAGTCCAGAAATATATAAGTATAGCAGCCTATGTATATACTAGATTCCAGGCCACAAGGGTGTTTCGAAAAACGAAGCAGCTGATGAGATTGCCAAAAGTGCCATCCCTTTGGTTATCGAACAAGTACAGAAAATAAGTCACTTAGGACGTTATATAACGAAATTCAAGAAAGGGCTAACAGGTAGATCAGGGCGAGATGAAATGCACTAACTACATGCAGGAACATCAAGATCATGTACAAGAGACCCCAAGAGAGGAAAACTTGCTTACTTTTGGCTTGGCTGTTAACCTATTGACCGCTCACAACCTACTGCAGAAAAGCTGATATGAGAGAGACGCTGGAACACCTTCTATGTTTTTATCTAGCACTATCTTGAACTCGTCTCAAGTACCTATTTCCATGTTTTATCCAACAAATATTTAAAAATTTACGTGTACTACTTGGCGTGCGAACCCAATCCCCCGTATAGTAAAACAAAAAAAAAAATAGCTAGCGTTTTCTTATAAAAATTATTAAAATTTTATTTAGAAAACTAGAAAGGTTTATGAGACTTCATTTATATTAAAGCAATTTTCCTAATTGTTGTAAAATATATTATTCTTAAGCTCAAAGGTAAACTACTTTATTTCTTAAAGTTTATTAGCTGAAGCAATTATATTTTATGTATAGGCTCATAAATACAAGAAAAATATATTAGCATGTACTAAAAAAGTTCCCTTCGTGCATAAAAATGTATATGCTCGTATATACTTGCCACAACCAGTGTACATATTTTAATAATATTCCGGAATTAATAAAATTCAGTTTCTTTATTTGTCTACGGACCTAAGAAGCATTTTACAAATCTTGCCGCATTAGATTTGATGGCAGTATTCCATTTGCGCGTGAAACACTGGGTTTTTTATGCACTCACAAAGCTGCTCCAAGTGCGAAACGTAGCATGTAAGATAACTACAACTATGAACGCACTAACAAACACTAACGTTAACAAAACTACCGAAGAATAAATGATTATTTTTATTCCTAAACAGTTTTTAGCTAAAAGCGTCACAATATTGCGAAATATTTTCTTTTAGCTGCCAGTAAAGCTGCACACTTCTCCATCATATTTTAGTATGTATTATCGTAAAATTTTATGTTCCTAATGACATGTCATGACTGTTGCCATTTCTCGCACTTTGCTGCACGCATTGGCCTTCTTTTATATTTCAACCTTCCAAACATACAAACACACTATTTGTGAATTATACTCGAGTCCACGCAAACCTTACCACTATACTCATACTTTCTTAAATTTTTTTTCGGTATTTCCCGTTCGATCGCGATTTTTTTCAGTTTGGCTTTTTTATGTTTTTAGTAAGCAGAGGTAAATTAAATTATGTTATCTAATTATAATTATAGTTTTTAATTCATTACGTTTAATGAGTAAAAGACAAGTTATCTTTTCTGTAAAAAAGCAGCCGATTTTGTTGTTTTTAAAGTGATACATTGATTAAACTTCGTACTTCAATTAAAAAAAAAATTAAATAAAATATTAACTTCAATTATAGTGTAAATGAATTTAAATTAAAAAAAAGAAAAGCCCTTGATTCCGATCGTTCGGTTTGTATGGCAACTACTTATATGCTAACCGATCTGAACAATTCCATCGGAGATTACATTGTTGCCTTAGAAAATAATCTATACCAAATTTCGTGAATATATCTTGTCATATGCAAAAGTTTTCCATACCACTAGATTCCGATCGTTCAGTTTGTATGGCAGCTATATGTTATAGTAAGCCGATCTAAACAATTTCTTCGTATATTACATTATTATCTTAGAAAATAAGCTGTGCCAACTTTTGTGATACATTGTCAAATGTGTAAGTTTTCCATACAAGAACTTGATTCTGGTCATTCAGTTTGTATGGCAGCTATATGCTATAGTGGTTCGATATCGGTAGGTCCGACAAATGGGCAGCTCCTTGAAGAGAACATGAGATTTACAAAATTTCGAAACGATATCTTAAAAATTGAGAGACTAGTTCGTATTTATACACACAGACGGGCGGACAGACAGACGAACATGGCTAATCGACTCAGTTGAACATACTGATCACTTATATAAACTTCGTGACAAACTTAATATACCCTGTTCAAGGTATAAAAATAAAAAATATCATTTTTCATAGCTTTGTGAGAATACCAAAGCGGCTTCCTTTCATGCTGTCATAAGCAGCTTTAAAATCGACAAAATGGA
The DNA here is from genome assembly GCF_023373825.1 of Bactrocera dorsalis. Classification (NCBI taxonomy): domain Eukaryota; kingdom Metazoa; phylum Arthropoda; class Insecta; order Diptera; family Tephritidae; genus Bactrocera; species Bactrocera dorsalis. Next base: position 38,301,218 of record NC_064303.1, on the reverse strand, counting down.
GGTATCCGTCCATCCTCTTTTAACAGGTCTTTTCCAACATTTGGCAAAAATTTTTAAAGTAGTTGATTTTTCAGCCCTGAAGCTACACTGATAAGGACCAATAAGGTTTCTGACGGTGGGTTTTAACACGCAAGAAAAGCATAAGCGCATTGCGCATCGATCGATGTGACATACGTTTTAAGAGAGGTAGAAGGAGAAAAAATTCAATATCATTGGAATGGTATGAATGAACAAAAATTTGTTTGCAGTTTATTAAAGGTGAATATTTTCCGCGTAGTGTCACATACTTTCCAATTTTTTGAAGTATGTGAAGAACACTTCAAAAATTTCAATTATTTAACAAAAAAGTTTGTAAAATATTATTATTTAAACAAGTGGGGCGTGAGAAAACATCTATAATGTAGCACGATCATTTTTCTTTGACTTCACAAACTTTCATCTATTCACTTTTGACGAAATTTTTATACCACGGGGTATGCGTCTGATCTCCTTCCCAATGAACTGCTAATTTTCAAAATCGGAGATTTTTCCAAATTTTCATATACCACTTGACGTGGTTTAACCCAGATATTAGTTTTTGACCGGTAAAAGTATTGACCAAATAAAGGGTGTTCTAAAAATAACTCATTATTGGAATTAAATCGAAAGCAGAATTTTTAGTCCTAGACGAATAAGTATTTTTTGAATTATAAGGTATATTGGATATTGTTATTAAAAAAACACGTCTGGCAGATGGACATTGTGTTTTTGGATTTCTTCTACATATGTAAATGGAAATTTAAATCTTGCATTATTTTGCGACACCCATTTTTCTGGAAAAAAATGTTTTTTTGTAACTAATACTTATATGGGCTTTTTCTTTTTTAATTCAAACAATATCTATAGAAGTCTAATATTTTTGAGATATAAAAAAGATTTTTAACATATACCCTAGAATAGCATAAGATAAACTTGCAATGAAATATTTGGGTTAAACGACGCAAGGAAAAATGTCATTACTATTGAAATCATGCAATTCATGAGCCATAAGTAGTACGGAACGTATGCGCAACCCTTATCTCATATTTATCGCTTTTGTCAAACAGAAAACTTTCTACAAAGCTATGAGTTTTTGAATTCAAAATTTTTTTTTTCGCTGTGTTAAAATAGTCAAATTTCAACCATTAATATATTTTAAAGGAGTAAGTAAACAACATTTGTAGGAAACGTTTTTATAGAATTTATCAAGTTTTCGTGAGATATGTAGTTTGGTATCTGATAATAAGAAAAAAATATAAAAGTGTAAGGCGGAAGACATTTCCATTTCAAGTAAGGCTCTTACTTAGAGTGATTTTTAAAAGTAATCTACTGTGATCTATTTTAAAAGTAACAAGAGAAAATGATATTAATTTTTTTTACAGACCCTAATGTATATTTATTTATTATGATGTGTTTGTAAAATAAGTAAGAAGAAGTAATCAATCTCGGTCGGTGACTTCTTCTGCAAATTGTATCACGTTTAACATTTCGTAAAACTAAACATAACATTATAACGACATACATAAATAACTCAACAAAAATTGAAACAATGCAAATGTAATAAAGTAACTATGTATATAACAAAGCTAAGACAATATTAACATATAACAATGTTTATGACATAAGCCAGTCCAGTTAGGCGTCGAAGTTCTTAGTCAAAACCGAAAGTAAACGTGACCACATGCATGCATATATTTGTAAATATATTACGAAGTAGATATATGTGATTGAAATGCGGAAAATTGCGACTTCAAAAGCACGTATAGAAAGTGATAAAGCTTATCTCCATCAGATTTACTCTGAAAGTTGAATATACATAAGTACTTATGTAAAAGCTAAAAATAAAATCAAAGTTCACACATTTAGCTGAAAATGTCTTTTACTAAAGGTCCGTATCCAGCTCTCAAGTAATTGCTCGAGAAAACAAATACATTAGGAGTTTTTTCTGTTAAAAATGTATGCAGAAGGTGCGCCAATTCACAATAGCCAGGCACAATAGACATTTACAATAAATTGATCTAATCAGCCGTTAATATATCACTAGATTCTGCAATGGGTGCTCTCGTGCCCTTGTATATTTCGGTATAGAATTTTTGCAATCTGCAATTTTGCAAGATTAAAAGAATCCCCCTATTATTTCTTCAAGTAATATTGAAGAGCAAGAGAGAATAAACATAGAAAATAAACTATTGTGTGTAGTAACATAAATATTTTCATTGCGATTTAAGGAATGTTGTTGATGATTGGTAAGTTTTATACAACATATACTTCATAATAATGATGTTAAATTATTTAAGATGAATTTAATGATTATTTTGAATTTCCTTCAAGAAACATTTGTTGATTTCATGTTTTTTCGCAAAACCAGGTTTGCCATATTCGCATTTTATTGAAAAAAAAAAATTAAAAATTAGTACTAGATTTCTTTAGAGATGTATACTTGCACAAGAAAATTTACCGCACGAAAGTTTCTTGACCGTTTCTTAAGCGTTTTTTTATATGAAGTTTTTACATTTCTTGAGAGCTGGATACTAAGCTTAACGTTAAAAAATCTAAATTATGTTGACATGTCACACAAATAGTGCGAGGTACAAATATACTACTATTGAGCTGTTAACTTGATATTCTCTTATTAATATAAAAACCAAATCTTATACTAGATTATTTAGATAAATAAATAAAAATTGCACCGCATGGGTACCAACGACAATAAAAGATTGAGGTCATACCATGTTGGCGGATACTGTGGAGTCCACAAACTCATCAGCCAGTTCATTCCCGGCTATACTTTTGTGACTTTAATGCCCGGTTTCACAGTCCATACTTATGTTGTGCTTAAGATAAAACATGAAAATAGTGTTTTACAGTTCATACTTAGGTTATGCTTAAGCACTGAAAATTGGAGTCTTAAGCAATGCTTAAATAACAGCTGATTTTTGTTTCGAATTTGCTTTGAATTTTCAGCGACATCTTTCGTAGCGTAGGGCAAGTGTCCGTTCGCTTGCACTCAATAACAGCTTATACTTTTCCTTCAGTTCCAATGGGTGCTCCGACTCGCTAGTGATGAAATTTGGGGTTCTTTTGTTGTTTTCATACATTTTTGATATAATTTTCCTCACAAATTTATGTATTGTCTGTTATAATTTAAATATTTCAAACATATTTTTATGAATGACATTTGTATAACATATGTTGCCCACAACGTTGCCATATATCATAATAAAATTTTATAGAAATTAAGCATTGACTGTGAAACGCAAATAACTGCTCAGTTTGGAACAATGCTTAGCTAAGATTTTATTTAGGCACAACTTAAGTATGGATTGTGAAACCGGGCATAAGTGCAACTTGACTATCGCTGAGTACAACTATATGTCCATTGCGGTAGTTGCGTTGACGGGGTATCTCTATCCACCAACTTTTAGCAAAGACCTTTGCTTGGAGTGTGCTCGGAAAACTTCCCATTGGAGAAGGAAAAGATTACCTTACCTCTGGCAAACCCTTTTTCTGTCATTTGAAGCATTGTGTTTTTGGCTGCCAGACCGATTACTAGGTGATTGCATACTAGGTGATTGCATAACCAAAGTATCGTACTTCTGAGCAAAAAAACTATTAAAACACTCGAATGAAACTCAATATAATACCAATGCAGGCCAAATAATGCCAAACTCATTGTATCAACAACTAAATCAATTCTTGCTACTTTTTTCTTCATAGAATCCTAGCCTGAATGCTAGTTACTTTACAAATATAAAATGAACCAAGGTCTTTCATCATATATCTCAATAAAAATAATAAAATTTTAGTGAAAATTTCACTTATGAATTGCAGACATCTTCTCCACAGGGTTCTGACTATACTTTGTAATAATGGCTATGTTCGTAAATGCATCATGACTTGCAGCATAAGCAACAGTAGCAACACTGCAAGTTTGAGGTTTGATACTTCTTATACAATTTTTGACAATTTGCAGATACATTTGTTTGCATTTTTGAACACGTATAATACTAAAATGGAAATTTTGCTGAATCTAACACCAGACGAAATTTGTGAGCAAAGAAATGATAGATTTTCTTTAAATCAAAAGAAAAATTTATAGATACAAATGTTTGTCTTTAAAAAGAAAAATACCTAAAAACAAATCATTTATTAAAACAATAAAGTCGTGTGGGCGACGTTGACAGTACCAAATCCAAAGAGGCTTGCAAATTTGCTATTGGTGGAGTAATTGAGTGCCTTGTATCATACCTCCAGTATGTAGCTTCTCGTCCGGAAGAATTATTTCTTTTCTTAATGCGCTTGTATGTTACCAAGAGATTTAAGAATTTTCTCTGCGCTGTGGTGCTGTCCAGTCTTATATGTGGATTTACATTTTTAACTTCGGTCACAACTTTCTTCCACAATACATTTTTTTCCTTCTACCCTATTTAAACTCGTCCTCCATATTAAAACGTACTCTTAGCAATAACTGTGTCTCCGCATTACTGAGATTTTCTCTAAAAATTTAAAAATAATAATTTATACAATTACTATTAACATAATTTAACTAAATTTCAATACAAAAATTAAAATAAAACAGTTTTGCACTTACTTTTCGTCAGACATCGTAGTTAAATGCAGTAAACAATTTTTTGATTGAAATTATGAGTGACAGCTGATAGAAGTGTTGTCTTTTTGAACGCTTGATTATTCCATTATCATTCTGCTCTATTAAAAACAATTTTACTATTCCAATGGAAAATTTAAATTCTTTATAAAGTCTGGGAATATTTGGAAAATTACGGGTTACGGAATGTAGAATCAATAAGTATACTGTGAACAGAAGTTTCACATCTTTTAAAGTACAGTTATATACTTACCTTGGTAGTATTCACATGACACAAGTATTACTCATATGTACGTCATGATACACATTCCCTAATACGAGTACCTAACTTATGGTCATGTGTAAATAACTATGTTGTGCTGACAGTTCGATATAAGCAGCATACAATTAGCTCAAGTTCACCAATATTAGTTCTGGTGTTTGTCGAACGCGCTAATACAAAGTACACACTCTAAAACCAATATGTCAGGCACAACCATTGTCACCTTGAACGAGGTACAGCAATCCTTTGACCAAATAACATACACTTGCAATTCAGTTGAAATAATGCTAGAAATATAAAAGTAGCAGATATTGCACTGCTTGAATGATTCACAGACTCGCTGATATTTTATAGTATATGTATTTGGGTACCACATTATACCTATATCCTTGGTTGTTAGGTTATCCTTCTGTATAATTAGTTATGCTTCATCAACGGTCTCTTAAGTATGCCCTTCAGCTTATGCGTGAAGAGCAGCGATGAGGGAAATATTAAGTGTTTCATGGCGAAAACCGGATGAATGTAAACTAAATAGGTGTTGTTAATTCAGAATCCTCTGGCATCAAGCAGCTGTATGGGACTAGTTTGCGTATATAGTATACGGAAAAACGGGCGGACTGACTAACGGTCATGGTAATGTACTCAACTTGACATGCTGATCATTAGTTCTATGTCCAACATTTCCTTTTGGGTGTTGCAAACATCGTAAGAAATTCAATACATCTTGTTCAGGGTACAAAAATACTTAATTTTATTATTCAGTTATCTATACTTCAAAGTAAAGTAGTTTATACTTATTTTAATGCTTGTAATAAAAGTCATGAAAACTAATTGATCTGAATTAATATATATTTATCACAATTTTCAGAAATCATCTAAATGTATGTCATTTAATAATATATCAATTAAATAATATCTCTAGAAGCTTATTTGCTCTAGCAGATATCTGCAGTGCACTAATATCTGGCATAATGCAGTTGAATGCCGATAACACCCAAACATTCATGGCGATGAGTAAAGCTAAGAGAACTGCATATACAATATTTGCAGCTGTTTACTAACACCTACTCAAATACTTAATGATTACCAATTGAGTCCGCATATTGCTGTTTCTGTTGTTTTAACTCATTTTATTGAATCTGAATTTCAAATTCTTCGTTGAAACGAGATTTTATTGTCTCTTAAGAGCAGGCGTTGAATTGCGCTTAATTTACAAAGACGAGGCAATAATACTCGTAGTAGACAAACAACAACAACATTCGCTTGACAAGTACTTTCTGGATTGAAGCGTACAATTAAGCACTGCTGTGTGCTATAAGATTAGGCATAGTGCTTCTTTCTACCCAAGTTTGTGTGCATATGTAGTATAAGGCAGAGAATCGAACATTAGAGCGGGTCGATTACAAGGAGCCAAAAAAAGAAAAAAATCGCATGTGTGGGAAATGTTCTACGAAGAATTTTGAAAACTTTTATCTAAAAGGCTATGGGTCGTCAACCCATTCGAAGTAGGCGAATTTTAAGACAAAGTTCTTGAGGGATTATAAAAATTGGTTCTTCAGTTTTTGAGATATCCGAATGAAACTTAATACATAATTATATTAATCATTTGTCGGAATCGACAAGGTGGGACAAATATATCACTTATCTCTCATACAACCGTTTATTCAGAGTTTTTAAACATCGCATCAAAAATAGCTGGCTCGGTACCAATCTGAGACCAATAGTCTCTTAGGCAAAGTAGCAGAATGATACTTAAAATATTTCTCACATACGTGGTTTCCTTCCTCTTTTTTACCGGCGAAGATATCGCTTACGCGGTTATAGCCCAGTTAACAACAGCGTGCCAGCGTTTCTTCTTTTCGCTATTTGGCGCCAATTCGAGATACGAAGTGTTCTCCACCTGCAGTGGGTTCTGAAACCTTTAAGGCTGGAGTGTATGTACTTCACTAACACGAATGGTGTTGGCTATGTTATAGTGTATCTGCACTGCAACATTAAGAACTTTGAGAGCTTATGTTGCTGCTAAATGCAGACAACAGTTGCGGACTGAAAAAGATCCTATAAATGATTTTCCGCTCTAATTGCATAAATGTGGAATTCTGTGAGTGAATTCTATGTGAAGCCAAATACAAATATGCTGATTTGGTTGAGCGGGATGTTGTTGTTGCTTTCTTTAAGTACATAATTTTAAATTAGCCAATCATATTCAGATTCCTTTGCAAGTCTGGGTTTTTTACTGCCGGGAGAGCAATATCTTAAAACAGCGCTGCATTACGCTAATTGATCGATAAATTGGGTAGTATAAGCCGATGTGTGACAAATTGGGCACAAAACGAACTGTTTGTGCGAAAGCTTACTTGATGCGTCCTGAAAGGACCTTCAAGATGGGACTGTATTCCACCTAAATTAAGTTAGGTGAAAAATTTTCACGTGATTCTAATCAATTTGATCCCTCTATAGTTATTACATATGTCAAAATCGCCTTTTTTGAGGACCTTCACTAGTACGCTTGTTAATCATTCGTCCAGTAGTTGTTCTTCGCACCAATTTGCTTTAAAAAGAGGAGCGAAGGACGTCGAAGGACGTTCCTCGTCCAAAGTTCAGCTGTTGTTTATTCTCATTAGCAGATATTCTACTAAACATGTACTTTTAATCAAGTAATATTTCATCAAATGTCATATTCACTCTGTTACTGAGTTCAACCATATCTACAGTGGACCTATTACGCCAAAACATTACTCAAATGAAGTACTACATAATAACAGGTGATGGAGAGGTGTTTTTTTCCATTAGGTTTTTCGACATTGATATATCACGCGAATTATGTAGAATAAGGTCGAATTAAAAAAAAAACAAGCTTAAGCTGTTATGTTATATCTTCCTTTATTCACTTGAATCTTAAGACTGACTTAACAATAATTTCGTTCTTAAAATGAAACCTACAATATTGATCAAAATAATCGAATATGAACAAAATCATATACATACATATGTAATCTTTTAATACTTATCCAATTACATTGATATTTATGTGGCTTAAGCAGTTTTTAAGTGGACATACAAATAATTCAGTGCATTGACATTTATGTGGCTTAAGTACAAATATTCCTACGTAATTTGATATTACTTTGACTTTTGCTTATAAAAGTAAAAGTAATAACATTTCATGTAGTACTCATAAATTTGAGTTCGGTGACATGAAATTTGAGCCACAATGTTTACATTGCAAGTATCGTTGTTTAATTTTTTATGAAGCAACGACACTTGCATTTTCGTTATACACATTTATATGAGTGTCAAGTTAAATCAAGCCGACAAATAAATAAATGTTTTATACAGTAATGTTGTTGGGTTGATTTAAGTATTTTCTTATTATTTCATCTACGTTGGAGTTTTCATTACATATTGTTGTTTGTGGAACTATATATGTAACTCCTCCACCCCTAGACGAAGGATTCTCCTGAATTCTTTCTTTATTTCTTTTACAATGATTGCACATTAATATTATTACAAATAATATTACTATTAATATTACCACTGTTGGTGTACTGTATGTTACAATTTTATTTTTGTATTTTATTTCTTCTATTTCTTTTAGATTATGTATCGACGTTAATTTTAATTCTTCTAAAGTTAGAGTGGTATTAAAAGTAATATTGTTAGATTGTGATAATATGATTTTATCAATAAACATTTTGTAATTATTTGAAAATTTTTGGTTTGCTAATTCTATTGAACAGTTGTTGTATTTTATTACATAATTTCCATTTAATTGTAATGCTTCTGAGCCACAATTATTTTGAATTAAATAATTTTTTGCATTTTTTACAATTATGATTTCGTCATTAATATTAATTATTTCTGAGTTAACGTTTGTAATTAATTCACATGTCTTATCTATTGTACAATGTTTTGATATGGTACATTCATTTATGTATTTATTCTTCTTATACTCATAAATCTTATCATTGTATTTGAATACATTTGAAATTTCAGCATTTATTTCTTTATTTAAATAAGGGATAGGTATTATAGTTATTACTTGTATATTAAAAAATATTTTTGGTACTTTGATTACAAATATTAATTCTCTTTCTTTTTCAAATATTGCTGTTCTTAAGTATTTAATTTTTTCAATGTTTATATTATAATAATCTATTTCATTTTTTGTAAGGATATTGGCATCATTTATGCCATTTTGTGCTGTAGTTATATATATTTGAATATGCTCAATATGATTTTTAATTGAATTTAACATAAGTAATTTTTCTAAATAGGTATTTTGTAGCAAAACATCTTTTATAGTTTTATGCAATCCTCCTATCTGATAAATAACATTCTTCTGATTCTGGTTTATTGTTTCTTTAATAAGTTGTATTGTTGAGTTAAAGTGACTGTTAATTTTTTATTTGTTGATTTAATTCTGTTATAGAATTATGTAAGTTAGAATCGACTGTGTTAAGATGATTGGTTATATCTTCTTGGTCAGTATTATCCATTGTACCAAAAAGATATTTACATGCATTGCCTACTATGTTTATTAGTCCCCTTTTTTGTCTACTTGTAGGTGTTATTGTTTTTTAATTTACTTATAAGTATATCTACTTGATTTATTATATAATTTCTTTGACTTTCACTAAAAATATCTATGTTATCTTTCATTGATGCAAGTAGATTCTTTGTTTCTTGAATGTCTACTTTATGTAAAATTAAATCAGATTCTATCGGTATGCTTTGATTATTATTATAAATTTCTATGTATCCGTTAGTTTGTGTTATTTTTTAGTGATTAAATTACCTTTTACTTCTACTAAAGATGATGAGATTAATAATAATATCCACATTATTACCTGCAAATTTAAATTAATGAATTATTTTAATACGGATGTTCAATGATTAATTGCCAAATTTGGTAGGTCTTTTTATGTTAGTGGTGTGGATTCCTTGTAAGGGTTTTTTTTTAAACTTTGGTTCCTCTTTATGTCTTACATTTTTATAGTGTTTTATAAATCCTTCTTGTCTAGTTTCCATATATTCTTCCCTATTCATATTTGCTTTATTTATTTTTGATTGTTTTATTTTACAGAGCCTATCATAAATTATTGCGTGGTCTATTATTTTATTTTGTGCTTCTATTGGGGTGCATTTAATTGTGCTGTGATAAGTATCATTGTAGTATGTGATAGCCTTAAAAATTTGTTGGGTAATTGGTAAATAATGCTCAAGATTTAGAGTCCGAATTTTTTCTGTGATTGTATTATTTAATCTTTCCACATCACTATTTCCAGTGTGACTATTCGGTTTAGTCATGTGGTATTGTATTCCCTCTCTTTTTAAAAAATCTTCAATATTTTCGGATCGAAATTCATTGTCGAACACCATTTTCTTTACCTTTCCTTTTATGGATAAAAACTGTTGTAATTGACTTACAATGGTTCTGCTATTCCTGTCCGTAAGTGGTAGACATGTAGCATGTTTTGAAAATTTATCTATGAAGACGATAAATGAATGTTTGCTATTTACGTAGGTATCAACATGAATTATTTCATTAGTAGTTTTGGGTGTTTCTGTAACAAAAAATTTGTTTTTTATAGGATTTCGATCATATTTGCCGCCTGAACATGTATCGCAATTATTTATTACCCGATGTATTTGCTCTTTAATATGAGGATTATATCATTTATTCTTTAATTTTTCATAAGTAGCTATAATTCCACAGTGACCACTTTCATTTTTGTGAAATAATGCAATTTGTTTTCTTAATTCTTCTTCGTTGTCAACATCTTTTGCTAAATAAGAACATTTGACAAATTTCACATTAAGATTAGATGCAAATTCTTCTTCAATAATTTTATGTACTTTATAATATTCATGATCGCTAAGATGCGAGTATATACCTACTTTTCCTTTAAATATTTCCCTTCTAATAATGTCTCTTATTCCATTTTCTCCAATATCTCTTTCATCAATATAAATTCGTTTGTAATTGAATATAGATTCGACGGCGGTTTGTTTCTCCTTTATTATTATTATTTGTATTTTAAACCTGTTAACAATTGTATCTAATATTGGAATTTCAAATCCTGAATCTTCTTCTTGTGAATGGACAGTTTCTGCTTCTACTGACATGCTGCTACCTTCATCCCCTTGGAAAACTTCTATGTGGGAAATAATTTCGTCATTTCTTATTCTGCTCAAAAAGTCTGCTATATAATTGTTTTTCCCTTTAATGTATTCTATGGAAAAATTATATTCGCCCAAACTCACTAACCATCTTTGAAGTCTTGGACTTATATCCTTTCCGGAGTATTTTGTCATTAACCATTTCAATGGTTGATGGTCGCATTCCAAATCAAATTGTCTACCAAAGACATAAGGCCTAAAATATTTTCACGGCCCATAACTATTGCTAAAAGTTCTTTTTCGATAGTAGCGTAGTTTGTTTCATGATTATTTAGTGTTCTTGATGCATATGCAATGGGGTGACCATCTTGAGATAGAACTGCTCCTATTGCAAAATTACTAGCATCAGTTGTAATCCTAAATTGTTTATTAAAATTGGGATATCGTAATATTGGTGAATTTGTAACTATATCTTTTAATTTTTCAAACGCTGCAATAAAATTGTGGGTTGTATATATTTATTGTTTGTCCTTTTTTTCAGATATTGTGTCATAGGATGTGCAATTTTTGCATAATCCTTAATAAATTTCCTATAAAATCCTGTCATACCTAAGAATGATTTTATTCTTTTTGTAGTAACGGGTGATTTTTTTGAGGTTAGGATTTTCATGCATTAGTATTTGACAGATCACGTGGGATTTCAGACATGGTGTCAAAGAGAAAGATGCTCAGTATGCTTTGACATTTCATCATGAATAGACTTACTAACGAGCAACGCTTGCAAATCATTGAATTTTATTAATAAATCAGTGTTCGGTTCGAAATGTGTTTATCGACAAATTTTGTTCAGCGATGAGGCTCATTTCTGGTTGAATGGCTACGTAAATAAGCAAAATTGCCGCATTTGGGGTGAAGAGCAACCAGAAGCCGTTCAAGAACTGCCCATGCATCCCGAAAAATGCACTGTTTGGTGTGGTTTGTACGCTGGTGGAATCATTGGACCGTATTTTTTCAAAGATGCTGTTGGACGCAACGTTACGGTGAATGGCGATCGCTATCGTTCGATGCTAACAACTTTTTGTTGCCAAAAATGGAAGAACTGAACTTGGTTGACATGTGGTTTCAACAAGATGGCGCTACATGCCACACAGCTCGCGATTCTATGGCCATTTTGAGGGAAAACTTCGGACAACAATTCATCTCAAGAAATGGACCCGTAAGTTGGCCACCAAGATCATGCGATTTAACGCCTTTAGACTATTTTTTGTGGGGCTACGTCAAGTCTAAAGTCTACAGAAATAAGCCAGCAACTATTCCAGCTTTGGAAGACAACATTTCCGAAGAAATTCGGGCTATTCCGGCCGAAATGCTCGAAAAAGTTGCCCAAAATTGGACTTTCCGAATGGACCACCTAAGACGCAGCCGCGGTCAACATTTAAATGAAATTATCTTCAAAAAAGTAAATGTCATGAACCAATCTAACGTTCCAAATAAAGAACCGATGAGATTTTGCAAATTTTATGCGTTTTTTTTTTAAAAAAAAGTTATCAAGCTCTTAAAAATCTCTTGAGAAATTCACATTTGTCCACTTGTATTTTTAACTTTGCTAGCCTTAAGGCTTCGAATATTTGCTTTAAATTAGTTAAATGCTCTTCTAAAGAAGTGCCAAATACTAAAATATCATCCATATATACGACGCATATTTTATTAATATGTTCTTTAAGGACTCTATTCATCAACCTTTGAAAAGTTGATGGAGCATTTTTTAATCCAAATGGCATTCGAATAAATTCGTAGTGACCAAATGGTGTTGAGAAGGCGGTTTTTCTTCTGTCTTCCTCTCTAACTGAGATTTGGTGAAAACCTTTGGCTAAATCTAGGGTGGTAAAGTACTGTGATCTACCTAGTTTGTCTAAGATTGAATTTAGGTTTGGAATTGGAAATTTGTCATCCACGGTAAATTCGTTTAATTTTCTGTAGTCGATGACAATTCTATATTTCTTTTTCCCTGAATTGTCTGCTTTTTTCTCTACAATCCATAAGGGACTATTGTAAGGTGAATTGCTTTCTTTAATTATTTTCTGTTGTAGCATTTCTTCAATTTGGCATTTTATCTCTTCTTCATGGATTTGAGGATATCTATAAATTTGGAATATAAAGGCTTACAATTTGTTGTTATAATTTCATGCTGTACCTCATTGGTGCATGATAGTTTATCTCCTTCTTTAAAGAAAAGGTCTTCGAAGTCATTGAGCAGCCTTAAGGTTGCTTGATGTTCTTCTTTATTCAAATGGGAAAAATTGAATTTATCTCTTAAATAATTTTGTTTAGTATGTTCCAAATTGCAAACATTTTCTATGTATTTGGAATAGTTAAATTCTTCGAAATAAATTTTATTTTTTAAAATTTCAACGTAGTTTTCCGCACAATTAATTTTTGCTTGTAAAGGTTTAAGAAATTTTGGCCTATTATACCTGAAAATTTTGTGTTTGAAAAGTTCAATAGTTTCCATTGAAGGGTACCAAAGCATCCAAATTCTTTTGGAAATGGTGTGGTTACTACACTTTTTATTTGATTTACCCCGTTTAAAGTTTTGTATTTTATAGGATATTTCATTGTTATTATGGGATAATTTTCCGATAATATCCCTTCTTTTAATATGCTAGTAGTTGATCCTGTATCTATAAGGCAACTAATTTTAGTTTTTCCTATCGTTATATTTATTATGGGGAGTTTTGTTCTTGAGGCGTTATTAAAAAATTTACTTCGTTTTCCTCAAGTACACCTATTTCCATTGGTTCAGGTGTTAGTGTGGTATTATTGTTGTTAGTGCTTCTACGGCGAAAATCTGGTATTATTGCTACTAAAGGGTGATTTTTTAAGAGCTTGATAACTTTTATTTAAATTTGCAAAATCTCATCGGTTCTTTATTTGAAACGTTAGATTGGTTCATGACATTTACTTTTTGAAGATAATTTCATTTAAATGTTGACCGCGGCTGCGTCTTAGGTGGTCCATTCGGAAAGTCCAATTTTGGGCAACTTTTTCGAGCATTTCGGCCGGAATAGCCCGAATTTCTTCGGAAATGTTGTCTTCCAAAGCTGGAATAGTTGCTGGCTTATTTCTGTAGACTTTAGACTTGACGTAGCCCCACAAAAAATAGTCTAAAGGCGTTAAATCGCATGATCTTGGTGGCCAACTTACGGGTCCATTTCTTGAGATGAATTGTTGTCCGAAGTTTTCCCTCAAAATGGCCATAGAATCGCGAGCTGTGTGGCATGTAGCGCCATCTTGTTGAAACCACATGTCAACCAAGTTCAGTTCTTCCATTTTTGGCAACAAAAAGTTTGTTAGCATCGAACGATAGCGATCGCCATTCACCGTAACGTTGCGTCCAACAGCATCTTGGAAAAAATACGGTCCAATGAGTCCACCAGCGTACAAACCACACCAAACAGTGCATTTTTTCGGGATGCATGGGCAGTTCTTGAACGGCTTCTGGTTGCTCTTCACCCCAAATGCGGCAATTTATATTTACGTAGCCATTCAACCAGAAATGAGCCTCATCGCTGAACAAATTTGTCGATACGTTAAAGCGCGAAACACATTTCGAACCGAACACTGATTTTGGTAATAAAATTCAATGATTTGCAAGCGTTGCTCGTTAGTAAGTCTATTCATGATGAAATGTCAAAGCATACTGAGCATCTTTCTCTTTGACACCATGTCTGAAATCCCACGTGATCTGTCAAATACTAATGCATGAAAATCCTAACCTCAAAAAAATCACCCGTTATTTCCTCTGCCGTAATTTTGCGCAAAATTGTGTGAATACTGTTCATTTTGACGTGTATTAGTATTTTGTGTGTTTTGGTAATTTTGGTTATACATATTAGTATTTGGTTTAATTCGTGTAACTGAGCTGTTCCTATTTGTGTTTTGATCAGTATGAAAATATTGCATTTTATTCATAATAAAATTTTGTTTGCTTGAGTTTTTTCTGTGTGTAATGTGTATAGTTCTAGTGTCGTCTAAAGCTTTAATTTTTGAATATTTATTTATAATATCATTAAGCGAACAATTTTCATTTAAATGTGATCTCATAGGTACATCAATTTTTTTTCAATTAATAAACTGACTAGGTCTTTATCTACCCTATCTGGCCTATAAATATAAGGCTTATCTTCGTCAAATAAATATATTTGATTTATTTCAAATTTAGCTTTTTGAAAATAAGAAAATAACTCTCTTAAATTACTTACCTTTATATTTCGGCACTTATTAAAGATGTCGCCATATGTAGTTTTTGGCCTTCCTTGTTGTATTAGTTTGGTTTTGATTTCCTGCCATGTTGGGTTGTCGCCTAGTTCCTGTACATGTCTTCCTGCATCTCCCAGGATTTTTTCATTGGCTATTATTGTTGTCGCCAGGTTCATCAACTGTTGGTTGTTTTGTGGGCATAAGTTGATAATGGCTTCTACTGATTTAATAAATGCCATTATATTGTGCCCTTCGTCCAAACACTTCAGCTGTCTAAACTGCTGTAACAGCTCTTTTGGGTTTAATAACGATTGTGTCTGCATTCCGTTCTCGTATTGAAGCCTCATTTGGTTGATTGCTTCCTCCTGTTGCCTGATGACATTTGCCATTTGCTCCATTTGTTGTTGTTGATTGCTGCTTTGTCCATCCCTTTTCATCAAGGTTTCTGTTAGCGTCGAAGCGGCTCATGTTCTATTTTATATTTTTTTTTTTTTTTTATATGTATATATTTTCTCCCAACTTTGAAACACTGCGTTTTCGTTTTTAATGTCACTTATTTATTTTATTCACTATTTTTATACTCTATCGTTCGAGTATATAATTCTGTTTGTTAATTTCCAAAACGGTTCGTAACACTCGGAAGAAAACGTCGAATTGCCGAAAAATATATGTATATGTCTTTTATAAAAACTCTTTTATTTAAATAAATTTTAAATTAGGCTTAGGGTTCGCTTTATCTTAAGATAAAGTTCCGTTGACTGCGCCAATTATGTAGAATAAGGTCGAATTAAAAAAACAACAAGCTTAAGCTGTTATGTTATATCTTCCTTCATTCACTTGAATCTTAAGACTGACTTAACAATAATTTCGTTCTTAAAATGAAACCTACAATATTGATCAAAATAATCGAATATGAACAAAATCATATACATACATATGTAATCTTTTAATACTTATCCAATTACATTGATATTTATGTGGCTTAAGCAGTTTTTTAAGTGGACATACAAATAATTCAGTGCATTGACATTTATGTGGCTTAAGTACAAATATTCCTACGTAATTTGATATTACTTTGACTTTTGCTTATAAAAGTAAAAGTAATAACATTTCATGTAGTACTCATAAATTTGAGTTCGGTGACATGAAATTTGAGCCACAATGTTTACATTGCAAGTATCGTTGTTTAATTTTTTATGAAGCAACGACACTTGCATTTTCGTTATACACATTTATATGAGTGTCAAGTTAAATCAAGCCGACAAATAAATAAATGTTTTATACAGTAATGTTGTTGGGTTGCTTTAAGTATTTTCTTATTATTTCATCTACGTTGGAGTTTTCATTACATATTGTTGTTTGTGGAACTATATATGTAACTCGCGTGAGTCCTGACAATCACGGAAAGACTAACCTCTGAAGAATGTTTACAAATGATTCAACTTTTTACAAAAATTCACGTACTGTAAAGAATGTGTTTCGCGCGCATCGGTCAACTTATGGTTGATACAACGGTATACTGAGCATACTATTCGCAACACTATCACCCATCTTGAGACCCAGCATTCATTATTGGATAACATTCTATCGAATGGACCACGTCCAGAACGCACCGAAGAAAATAAAGCGCTAAGTGTACACGAAGACCGTAGAGACTCGATTCGGCGCCATTCGCAGCAACTCGGCCTGACGTATCGAACAACTTGGCACATTTTATGCCGAGGTCTTAAATTCAAACTGTACAAAATACAACGTTTGCAAGAACTGAAGTCGCTCGATCTTCCAAAGCGACATCGCTTTCGCTCTATGGGCACTTTATTCAGCTATGAGACCACACAAGCAAAACTACCGCATTTGGGTATAAAAATAACCTCAAGAGATTCTAGACCTGTCATTTCATCCAGAAAACGACGGTATAGTGTAATTTGTGGTGAAATCAGCGGCGAGAACACTTCTATGAAATGAGGCCCATTTCTGGCTTAATGGCTTCGTCAACCAAACACTACTGTCGCTATTGAGATGAGTCAAATCATCGTGTGATTTATAAAACGCAATTGCATTTCCAAAACTTTACAGCTTCGTGCGAATTGTGGTAGGGCGGCATCAAAGGGCCTTATTTCTTTAGAAATGAGGCAGCGTTACTATCAAGCGAGCGTTATAATCCGTTGCAGTCCGACATTAGCCGACAAATAGCCACCAAGGTCATGCGATTAAGTCGCATCTAAATTATTTTTTTCTGGGGTGATGTTAAATCAAAAGCTTACGTCAATCAACCAGCAAAGCATGAGGAGCTTGTACATAGCCAATTCAGCTCACTATAACCGAAATGCTGCTCCGGAGCATCGAAAATTAAAGCCGACAGTGGATATACTGCACCAAAGCCTATAGTATGCAACCAGAGACGTCTTTTTATTCGCTATGTTCAAAACATAATTAGCATAAAGTTATATGACAAACAGAAAACGAAAGAAGAAAAAATGTTAACTTGGCTGCACCGAAGCTAATATACCCTTCACACGTGCATTTCTTTTAGTAACAATGTGTACAGTTTGTATGGCAGCTATGCTATAGTTAACCGATCTGAACAATTTCTTTCGAGATTATGTTATTACCTTAAGCAGTAATCCATGTAAAATTTCGTGAAGATACCACGTCAGATGCGAAAGTTTTCCATACGAGCACTAGATTTCGATCGTTCAGTTTGTATAGCAGCTCTATGTTAAAGTAAGCCGATCTGAACAATTTCTTCGTATATATTATAAAATTTCCAAACGATATCTTAAGAAATGAGAGACTAGTTTTTACATATATAGACAGACGGACAGACAGACAGACGTATATGCCTAAATCGACTCAGTTCAGTTTGCCACGAAGTTTGTAACATCCAGAAGGAAGCGTCGGAGACCCTATGAAGTATATATATGTATAAATGATGAGGATGTTGAGCTGAGTCGACTAAGCCATGTCCGTCTGTCTGTAAACGAACGAACTAGTTTCCCTACCGTTGTGGTCCCTCAGTTTTTAAGATATCGTTTTGAAATCTTGCAAACGTCATTTTCTCTTCAAGAAGCTGCTCATTTTTCGGAACTTTCGATAACGGACCACTATAACATATAGCTGCCATACAAACTGAACGATCGGAATTAAATGATTGTATGGAAAACTTTCACTTTAGACCAGATATATTCACGAAATTTGGTAGAGACGATTTTCTAAGACAACAGAATAATTTTCGAAGAAATTGTTCCGATCGGGTTACTATAGCATAAGCTGCCATACAAACTGAACGTTCGAAAACAAGTTCTTGTATGGACACATTTGACCAGATATATTCACGAAATTTGGTAGAGATTATTTTCTAAGACAACAGAGTAATCCCCGAAAAAATTGTTCAGATCGGTTAACTATAGCATATAGCTGCCATACTAACTGAACAATCGGAATGAAGTTCCTTTATGGACAACTTTCAAATTTGACAAGATATATTCACGAAATTTTTTAAGCCAACAATATAATCTTCAAAAAAAGTGTTCTGAACGGATTACTATAGCACATATGTAGCTTCCAAACCGAACACATAGTTACTAACAGAAATGCAACTCTGAAAGGTATTTAGCTTCGGTGCAACCGAAGTTAACGTTTTTTCTTCTTACTTACTCATTTAATGCTCGATATAAACTAAACAACTGCTACATAAAGAATACTACAACGGTATGCGCGAGTTGATAATATTTAGTTATACGAAGTATTTAATTAAAGTATGAAAAGTAGAGTGCATCATACCATGCACTAGATATATTTGTAATAGCATTTGAAGTTGTTGCTGAACTTAAATTGCCGTAACGGGAACAGTACTAACTATTTGGGCAAACCGCTTGAAACTTTAAGCAAGCAAGTTTACAAGTTGATGCGACTTTAAAAATTTGTGTTGAATGCAAACTTGCTCGATTGGTATTGACATTTAAAACATTGACAAACGCTTTGAAAGCAGAGCTCATATTTTCACTACATACATACAGCAAGCAGCAATAGGCGGATTTTGTTGTGGAACTTGGAGGGATATCGCTTAATGCTTGATGTGATGTCTACAATAATTATTATAATAAAGTTAGATGAGGCGTGAAACAGTGTTGCGTGCAAATAGCACATACTTACTTATGTATAGGTATTCAGCTACAGATGATAACTATATAAGTTCTGAATATTGAATGTTGAGGGAGTTTCTCCAGCGAAAAATGGTAAAAAATAGTTTAATCAAATAGATTTCTGTTATATAAATGGAATGGAAGTATGTCCATACATAGAAAAGTTGGTGAGAACCGTAAAATTGTATCGATGGGATTGATCAAAAAATTTTTGTTTTTGGATATATTCATTGACATTCTTACCGAAAATTTGATAATAAGTGCAGAAAAATAATTTGGAGTCGTTTATCTTCGAACTACACAACGACTTCTCAAAACTCCACACTTCGCCTGGCTACGCGTTGAAAACAGTTTAATCGAAAAAATCAAAAAATGAAACAATTGAACATTTTTGATTAATTTTCAGCTCGAAAATACCAAAAAGAAGCCATAAAAACTTGCAATCACTTTTCGTAACGTCAATAAAGTATTATTCGAGTGAAAATGTTTGAAACTTTCTTTCGAAGCATGCCAAAACATGAGTACAGAGGTGGAAACCTTGGTTTTAAAAATCTTTACTTTAAATTTCTTCTTCTTCTTAATTGGCGTAGACACTGCTTACGCGATTATAGCCGAGTTAACAACAATTGGATATTACAAGCGAAGCCAGGTCCTTCTCCACTTGGTCCTTCTAACGAAGTGGAGGTCTTCCTCTTCCTCTGCTTCCCCCGGCGGGTAATGCGTCGAATATTTTCAGAGCTGGAGTGTTTTCATCCATCCGGACAACATGACCTAGCCAGCGTAGCCGCTGTCTTTTAAATCGCTGAACTATGTCAATGTCGTCGTATATCTCGTACAGCTCACCGTTCCATCGATATTCGCCGTGGCCAACGCGCAAAGGACCATAAATCTTTCGCAGAATTTTTTCTCTCGAAAACTCGCAACGTCGACTCATCCGCTGTTGACATCGTCCAAGCCTCTGCACCATATAGCAGGACGGGAATTATGAGTGACTTATAGAGTTTGGTTTTTGTCTGTCGAGAGAGGACTTTGCTTCTCAATTGCCTACTTAGTCCGAAGTAGCACCTGTTGGCAAGAGTTATCCTGCGTTGGATTTCTAGGCTGACATTGTTGGTGGTGTTTACGCTGGTTCCAAGATAGACGAAATTATCTACAACTTCAAAGTTATGACTCTCAACAGTGACGTGAGTGCCAAGTCGCGAGTGCGACGTCTGTTTGTTTGATGACTGGAGATATTTCGTCTTGCTCTCGTTCACTGCCAGACCCATATACTTCGCCTCCTTATCCATCCTGCAGAAAACAGAACTAACGGCGCGGGTGTTGAGGCCGATGATATCAATATCATCGGCATACGCCAGCAGCTGTACACTCTTATAGAAGATTGTACCTGCTCGATTAAGTTCTGCAGCTCGAATTATTTTCTCCTGCAGCAGATTCAAGAAGTTGCACGATAGGGAGTCGCCTTGTCTGAAACCTCGTTTGGTATCGAACGGCTCGGAGAGGTCCTTTCCGATCCTGACGGAGCTTTTGGTGTTACTCAACATCAGTTTACACAGCCGTATTAGTTTTGCGGGGATACTAAACTCAGACTCGCGGCATAGAGGCAACTCCTTTTCGTGCTGTCGAAAGCAGCTTTGAAATCGACGAGTGGTGGTGTACGTCGATTCTCCTTTCGCAGGTCTTTTCAAAAATTTGGCGCATGGTGAATATGGTGAATATCTGGTCGGTTGCTGATTTGCCAGGTCTAAAGCCACACTGATAAGGTCCAATCAGTTTGTTGAGGGTGGACTTTAATCTTTCACACAATACGCTCGATAGAACCTTATATGCGATGTTGAGGAGGCTAATCCCACGGTAGTTGGCGCAGATTGTGGGGTCTCCTTTTTTATGGATTGGGCATAGCACACTTAAATTCCAGTCGTTGGGCATGCTTTCGTCCGACCATATTTTACAAAGAAGCTGATGCAAGCTCCTTATCAGTTCTTCGCCGCCGTATTTAAATAGCCTGGCCGGCAATCCATCGGCCCTCGCCGCTTTGTTGTTCTTCAGGCGGGTGATTGCTATTCGAACTTCTTCATGGTCGGGTAATGGAACGTCTGCTCCATCGTCATCGATTGGGGAATCGGGTTCGCCTTCTCCCGGTGTTGTGCTTTCACTGCCATTCAGCAGGCTGGAGAAGTGTTCCCTTCCATAATCTAAGTATGCTCTGGGCATCGGTGGCTAGATCACCTTTGGGGGTTCTACAAGAGTATGCTCCGGTCTTGAAACCTTCTGTAAGCCGCCGCATCTTTTCGTAGAATTTTCGAGCATTACACCTGTCGGCCAGCCTTATCACGAGCTGTTCGTTACTCACGCATTTCGGCCCTCTTTCTTCTTACCTGTCGTGCAAATGCGGTCCTCGCTTCCCTCTTCAACTCTCGGTATCTATCCAATCCCGCACGTGTTGTTGTCGATCGTAACGTTGCGAGGGTAGGCAGCCTGTTTTCTCTGCCGCTGCGATACGGCACTCCTCGTCGTGACCCAGCTGTTCTTGACAGCAACTTTTCCGAAAACCAAATGGTTTAGTTGTTTTGCAGCTATACGATAAGGAGTTTGAAATGCCGTCCCACAGTTTCCCTTATACCGAATTGTTGATGAGTGCTGTCTCAGAGAGCAGGAGTGCAAGCCGAGTGGAGAAAAACATTGCGGCTGGTCTGTTGGTGATTAGCAGCTTTCATCCGACGTCGTGAAACACATAATTCCTTTGGTGTTAGATTGGCCGTGCGTTTTTTGCTGCACAGAGGCGGGTGCGAATTTTGGCTGCAACAAAT